>NW_006800309.1:459873-534872 GCF_000485575.1 Poecilia formosa | reverse complement strand
GAAGAGGACAAACCCTCAGTAAGCTGACCTTGACAATCGACCACTTTCAAAGGATTTGCTTTTCAGCATCACGCACAGGCCAGGTACGGCCAGGTACGGCAAACTATACAGCTTCAAGAGGCATGAAATGTTTTTGAAGTTCAGCCCAGATGAGTTAAAAGCAAATCCACTGAGCGCTTGTTTGCCAACTCCACAGAACCTGTTACTCTTTTTTCTTCGTCTCAAAGAGGAATACACACTGAGAGTGGTGTTTTGTTTTTATTTTTAGGACCATTTTACGTTTAAAGACATATATTAACATGCTGATTCTTCTTGTAACAGCTCTGTCCAGTTTATGTTTATTAAGCACTGACGTGGCGTGGGGGTAAACTTTAACAATTCTGATTTAAATAATTTCAAAACATGTTTTCTTAATTGCAAAGTTATTTTACAAAGTTCTCGCAAAATAATATATAAATCAAACAAATGCTATGTCAAATTATATGTAAAATTTGAGCATTTCTACGACTATGTTGAAAACAGATGGGTGAAATCTCCACATACTTACTAGATATTGTTCTAATGTGTATCTTGGATGCTCAACAATCAATGCTAACTTACAATAGCTGTTTTAGCTAAAGGAGCACTCACGTTTCCAAATTCGCCATTTTTACAAACTTATTCACAATATATTTCGAGTAGATGGTTTATTTTGGAAGAGAAATCTGAGAGAGAAATTGCTTCAAGTTTGAAATATGAGCTCACTTCTAGCCGCAGACTGGGCCAATAAAATGATAGTTAGGATCTGTCCACTGATGTGCTCAAGCATAGTCATTTTTATCAACACTTGTAATGCAGAAAAATTCAACATAACATAATATATACATCTCCTTCCTGCAGTGCTTTATCGGTGTGGTCATGTTTTCCTGGTGAAAATGCGATCTCTGCAATGTTCCTTGGATGTCCTCTAGAGCAAAAAGGACAATCATAAATCGTCTTTACTGTAGGATTACAGTCATCCAGTCCACTGAGCATGTCAGCCCTCTCACACCAACCAAACCCGTATGATATTAAGTACCTAAATTCTCATTTTACAACCCACTTTCTGATACCTCAGCTACTTCACCTTTATTGCTGTTCTCTAGTCTTCACACTTTTTATAAGTGCTTGAATTTCATGCCTCTAGAATTTCCAAATCTTACTTGTCGGACCTCCAGCTGAAAAAAGAAAAGAAAAAAATGTCTTTTTGGGTTCAGTTTATTTCACTTTGTCCAGTATTTCAGCAAGCAGGAGTTTAAAGGTATCCCAAAGAAGTAAAATAAATAAAAACAGTTCATTGCCAGGAGAGTAGAACGTCTTTAACGTAGCATTAGCGTCAAGTAGCGTTTGGGAATAATGCTGCTTGATGCTTCCAACACAACATGAATAACTTTGGCTCCTCTGTTCTTTGTTCCCTCTTTAGCCTATGTCTAAGAAGGCATGTGCAGCAATGCAACATTTTTCGGCAGAAATGCAACATCATCCTGAGTGAACTTTAAAATGTGCTAAAAAGTTTAAACAATTTAAAGTAGCACACATAACGAGTTCTTGTCCTATGAAATCTTAAAGAAATAAAACACCGTAATATTTCTAAGAGCAAAGTCTCTCCTGTGAAGTGCTATCCGATTGCTGGATATCTAGAGAAATAATCGTAAGAATATGAAGAAGGTGTGTGCTTTAAAAACTCCATGTCTGTGAAAACTTTACCAGTGAAAAGACTAAAAATGGGAGGACTTGCACTGATTACATGATTTAAAAACCTGGAATATTTACTCTATTTATTAAAACAGGGTCAAAAATGTTGAACTCTTGCTAAAATGCACATAACTGTGTGAGAGAGGAACTTTTTTAAACTACCTATAAAACAGGAGGCTTATTAAGACCCACTGTACTGTGGAAAAAACTACAAAAAGTCAGTAAATCTCAAAAATTCAAAGATGTAAATATAAACTCAGACAGTATTTTTCACAGAAAAATTCACTGAACACGAAACCGTCCCCAAAGCAGACTGAAACCACGAGACATGAAGTTCAGTCTAAACCTGAAGCAGGAACATGCTATGAAACCAGGACCATGAAGATTAAATTCTCGGCCACTGTTCCTGAAATGATTTATTTCAGTAAGGATCTAAACATCATTTCCTGCAGCAGAGCGAGGTCATACAAGAAAACAGTTCACTCTTTCTTCTTTTCATCAGTTCCTCTCCTCCACAGCTAAATACCAACACGGCCACATTTCTCTTTAGGCACAGCAAAGCATTCACATAATATCGTTCTCTTCTCTCCTCTGGCCAGCTCCAGATACCCACAGCTCCTTTCTGCCCCATTAACCAACCAGTGACTGTTTCTGATCCGGGTGACTGGATGAGACTCCCCAACATGCCACAAGTGAACGACATCTCATATATCATTATCGGCGGCGTTGTTTGTCATCTTTAAAATATAACTGGATGTAAAATTACAGGAGTCAAACTTACGAGACATATACAGAGAGTGAGAGCGTAGCTGAAAAACTGTTTCACATGTGCAGCTTTTGTAGCAGAGGAAATCCTGACTGTGCCACAGATTAAATCATTTCCACGATGAGCTCACACAGCAACAAGTCCATCACTATAGCAACAATACAAACAATCTTCTGATGATAATTTGCTGAAAAAGATTTATTTTTTTTTCCTCTTCATTTAAATCCAGCCCTTCTCTTTCCTTGTCATTAACCACTCCTGTTTAAAAATCTAAATTCTCTTTCTGGTTTTGTGAAAGACTGCATGCTGCTGTTTTCTTCAGGCATGTTTCCTCTCGTTTGTCATTCTCATGCATTTGCTTTGTAGCTGCTGCCGTTTAATTTGTCATAATTTGTTTAATTATGATTTGAGATGCATTGTGAATGAGCATCACTTTAAAAAAAAGTTTGAAATAATCTCTGAAAACTAAAGCTTTCTCCACTCAGGCATTCTAGGATTGTTCAAGAAATAAAGCACATAAAAAAAAGAAATTTTAAAATATAAGACATGGATGGATGGTTGATGGAAATATCCCCAACTTTTATCTGATTTTTATTAATCTCATAAAGTGCAGAGAAGTGCATTTACGGATGCATTCATAGTTCAACGTGCTGCATAGGAAACAAACTGATTTGGTCGATTTTATTTATTTATTCACAAAACCTTCCACAATTGTTGCTCTAAAATAAAGCAGCAACATCAAATTACTCTTTCTCATTGTGTGGCACCTTTGCAAAAATTCCCTGACAGGACACGCATTTGCTTTGTCTCCTTTGAAGGACCACATTTTTTTTTATTTATTTTTCATTTTTTGCAAAACAGCAAAAGCTGACGCTTCTTAAATTTCAAACAGTGAGTCTGCCAACCAGACATAAACACAAGTGCAGCACATTGCTCTGTCTGTGCAGAGCAGCACACAAACACAAGCAGAGTAACCATGGCAACCACAGTCCAGCCAGACTATAGCATCAGCGGGAGGTGCCAGCTACTCATTTTCCACGTCTCCATTTCCACATCATAACAACGGCCGGCAGCGTGCTGATGATGTCACCCCGCCTCGCCGTGTGGCCGGGCGAAAAGCAGGGGGGAGGAGGGGAGGCAGGGGGAGAGGACGAAAAGGAGGAGAAGAAAAAATAAAAATGAAACGATAGGAGGAGAACAGAGGAAGGGGGGAGGACAAAGAAAAGAGATGGAGAGCATAAAGGATCTTTCCAAACACAAAAGACAAACACAGACGCGTGTTTTCACAAAGAACCTGCACCTGCAGCCTCATGGTAATCTCCCCACTGCGGCTTGCGTGGAGCCGAGCGCGGCCGCAGCACGACTTCTACACCCAGCAGAGCTCATACTTTTAATGCATCAACAATAAACTCCAGCATCCATCAGCCATTATAAGCAATAAACCATTAGCAATAAACACCAGCAGCGACAATGCAGCCTTCTCTGGGGGGAAAACTGGCAAAGATCTGCGACCGGTTTTATTGCATCTTGATGTAAGTCGGGTTCTGTCTTAGTGCGCTTGTTCTGCCTCCTGAGTTATAAGCGGTCAGAGTGATTGAGTGCGTGACGACGTCTTCATTTGCAGATTTTTCATTTTCAACCCAAAGAAGCGTTTCCTCATGCTTGTCAAGATGAAACTATATTTTGACTCCAAGAAGAATTACATCCCCAGTTATTAGGTTTTTTTTTTTAAATTAAAAATCAAACCAGTTTTCTCCCTGTGAGTTGTGGCAAAATAATCTACGGTCTTCGTTCATTGCTGTTTATTGCAGCCGTTTTAAGTTTATTTCTTGTTCAGACTGCATACCTCGACAAAGATGATGAACACCGTTCATCATCTTTGATGAACGGAATTTCGCCTTTTTGAAATTCCCATAAAGATCAGCAGCTAAGAGAAACATGTCCAGTCATATTTTTAGACCCTGACAACTAAATAAAAGCCCTTTGATATTCTGATCAGGTTTAGAATAAGGCAGAAATTACAGCAGAGCAGGTGACACTTTTTTACTCCTGGTCTAATTCACAAAACTTACTTATTGTGCTTAACACCCAAACAAAGAACCTGTTTTATGGAAGCAGCGCTACATTTTTGTACATAAGTCAGGAACAGTGTGCAGCTAGGAAAATTACCAATAATGATGGTGACTTTCAAACTCTCCAGCAAATATTTGATAAAACTGCTTATTTCATCTTAATAAACTTTAAATCTTTCCAGTGATGAAACTCCTAACTTGAGTTAGAGTTTAACATTTGATCAACTTTTATCTTCTCAGAATTTTTATCAATACTATATACTGCACTGACATTTAAAATGTGTTCAACAGTAAATCAAAAAGCAGAATTTTAAGAAGGTCAATACTATTGTTACATGGTACCCATGTTATCTTTACAATAAGAAATATAATCCCCTTGATTACTAGAAGAAATACAAGCACAGATTTATTCAAACAGAGCAGCATTAGAGTTCAGAAAAATTATGGAGAAATGCTAATTTATAAGCATAAAGGCCCCAAGAATACAACAGATTCCGCTTTCTCAGAAAATAAATCTCCCTACGAACTTAAATCAGAAGCTTTGACTACGCTGTTACAGTGCAGAGGCACTCTGCACTGTACAAATGTAAGTGTCTTTATTGATTTGGCTTTGGGCGCATTCAGCCTGTTCCACTTAGTTTATCTCCAACCCTCCTCAAACCAACACACAGACTAAACAGCTACTGAGCAAAACGATGCATAAAAATTATCCCCCAACTTCTGTCCTAAGAGTTACAATTTAAAAGATTAAAAAAAAAAACATGATTAATTGTTTCACAGCAGCAGAAACTGAGAAGAGACATTCTCACTGGTGATTGGCTGCGTAAGAAACAAAAACTCCAAGCCTTTTTCTGACGAGCGAATGCACCATCAATCCTACCCTCATAACACTCTTCAGTGTGAAAGCTATTACTAAGGGAAGAATGCTGATCTGCTTTCACAGATATGGACCCTTAGAAATATCACTTTTTCTTAGACGAGATGTTAGCATCCTGATATTAGACTAAGCTAAAAAAAAAAAAAGAAAAAAAAAACATTTTTATTCCTGCAGACTCAAACTGTTCATGCTGTAAATATATATATTTTAAAGTGAATCATTTTTGCTGCTCCTTTTGCCAAATCAATTAGAAAAATTAGCCATTCAATTTGTGATCAGTGCACCTCTACTAGAAGGACACCACACTTTCCCTTTATACAAATATATTTGTGTATGTCAGGCTCTGACATGTTGGAAACAAGACAGATAAAAGGACCTGAAACCACAGAAGAAGAGCAGAGCTCTCACTGCGCCGAAACGTCCAGCTGCAGTCTTTCTTCTCAGCTCCTACTGTGAGTTTTATGCTTGTTCTGTTTTCCTGAAACGTTTTGTCGCCTGTTGACTGGATGCTTCATGCACATTCTCACCAGCACCGTCTTGAGTGATGCGACGCACCGATAATCATCTACACCCACAATAACAAGGTGAATCTCCATGACACACAAGAAGGAAATGTGACTCCAGTCGCATTATTGGATACTGCAATGATTTAATCCATTTTGACAAATGTATCTATTGTTGGTAAAAGGTGAAGGTTACATTTTACTAACACTGACTACTCCTGCAGACAGGCTTGGAAAATAACATTTAAATCATGAGCTCAGAGCAGCTGCAGATTATAGCAAGAGTGAAGACATATTTAAAGGGACAGCACGTGTAATTCAGATCAAAGAAAGGGGGAAAAAGTGCGAACTGTGATTTCAGCGCTTCAGGTTGAACCTATGAAGTCCATTAAAAGCAAAATCCATCATCCCACCAACATGTGGCGCAGTAATCCTCTTTGTTGTTAGTGTCTCTCTCCACCCACGATGATTCCCCGCAGACCCCGGCGTCTCCCCACAGGTGAGATAATCAGCACTTGAGTTTGCTTTTAAAAGCTGTAAACCTCTGAAAGGCTGAGAGTGAAAGTTGCTTCCCCTCCCATCTCCTCCATCTGCTCATTTCTCCCCCATCCTGTCCATAATCATCTCGCTCACTGGCCGACTGCGTGGAGCGCATTACTGCATTTATCCCTCTGGTTTCATACCCACTTAATTCCATCTCACTTTCACCCTGTTGCTATTTATAGCACCTGTACGTTTTGACGTCATGAAACATTCAGTGGACGATTCTTAATGGTGATATGAAGTGTTAGCTTTCCACAATACAGAACTTTTTTTTTGATGTTGCCCAAAAAACTTTTGGTTGTTTTGGTCTCATAAATGTCACTTTTGGTGGACGGCTGTGCCTCTTCCGTTTAACTAACTCTGCACTGAACACTACAAACCTCCTCATGGAGCCGATTATTGTTTATTGTTCTCCAATAAACCTCAGAGGGCTTCACAGAATAGCTAGAATTATACTGAGCTCTAATTACAGGACATACAGACAGACTGATCGTTATTTATTGGACTTTGTAGGCAGTTGCACTGGTTTTGTTTAGGTATTTCAGAATAGCCTATTTCAGAATATGCTAAATAGATAAAGATAAAGATTTAAAACTTTTATTTGTGAACAAAACAAAACAAAAAAACAACAACTATAGTTTTCCTTCAGATTCATATTTATTCACTACTTTGTGTGTTGGCCTGTTAAACAAAATCCTCCCCAAAAATTGGAGTTGTAAAGTGACAAAATATATAAATATACTGATAGCAACCTAATAATGTTAACAGTTAAGTTGATCAATTCAGATGTTGCTCAAGACAAAAGACTCGTTGCCTTTGACTGTGCCTTTCAGGCTGGCATTTAAAAAAAAAAAAAAAAAACGCAGCAGCTGCAGAGGAAATTATACCTGACATTTGCTAACATTTGTGCTAGTGTTGCTCGAAGCCCACTTTATGACACCTACAAATCTATTCTGTGACAATGAAAACCTCTTCTTCTTTTTCTTCTTCTTCTTCTTCTTTGAATTTGGCAATAATTTAGGCTTAATTAATTTCTTTCAAGGAAAATTTAACAGAACAAAATGGTCCTTTATATACAGTCAAGGTAACATAATAAAGAAATGTCTTTTAAGCTTGTCAAAAGGTGAAGCAGCATCTCGCCAAGAATCATTTTCTGGAAGTGCATTAGCGTTCGCACAAAGCGGGCTGCAGAAAAAGGTGAGCACTTACTGAAAGCTCGGTAGCTGCTTTTAATGGCACTCGCACCAGTCAGGGAAACTCGTCAGAGAACAATGTGTTTCCACGCTTTAAGTACATCTCTTTTAAGCTGAGCAGAAAAAAAGTCTGAACTTCTTCCCACAGATCTGACAAACTCATCTTTTAAATAAACTTATTTACGGATATGAACAAGCAAACAAATGGATGGACAGAATTTTAAAACAAAAAGAGCTGCTTGGTGTTCCCCACCATCTGATCTAACCGCAGGGCTCCCATCACTGAAAGGTGTCAATACATCCAGACTTCCATCCTCCCTCCGTTCCTCTTATTTGTGCCCTCTGGTTGTCTCGTCTTGTCTTTCTCTCTCGTGTTCTCGCTGTTATTACGACCCAATCGTTGCTCAGCGCCTCCATCAGTGATTTGACCAGTTTTCGGCACAGGGTGTCTCAGGCAGGTTCACGTTACAGCTAGTCAGGCATGAAATTACCCCTGTTACCCTTCTACCCCCATGGGGCCATTAATAATTCTACACCAGAATAAGACTGTAGAAAAAAGAAAAAAAAGACAGACAGGAGACAAGATTTGAGTTTAGGAAAGCTAAACACTGCTAATGGTTTTGTAGGAGACGATGAGGCACAAATTGCTTGCTGATATTTTTGTCCGCAGTGCAGGAGGTGAAGGCAAAGGAGAGACGGACATCCATAATACCCGACTGATGAGAAAAACGAAGCTTTTGAGTAACGATGAAATAAAAATGAAAAGAATCTTATATTATGACTAAAAAAGGACTCCAGAGTTCCTTTATTGACAGTGGAAAAAAATAGGTGTTTGTACACAAGAACCTTAAAATGTCGTGCAGTGCAGACGTTTTTTATATGAACTGGAATAAAAAAAAAATCTGTTATTGTGAGCATTTTATTTTTGATGTGACCTTGTGATTAATTACCATATCCAGAACTGTTTAAATGTAGTTATTTGGTTATATTGCTGTTGAATCCGCTTTTCTTATTCATGTTTCGGTTTCTTTTTTAGAAAATCTGTTTTCAGTCACTTCAGCTAGTTTGTCTTCGTACCAGTTCCTCTGATTGTTCTGTTCAGATTTCTTTTGTTGTGTTTTTTTTTTGGTTTTTTTTTGTTTTTTTTGCTCCCTCTGGAGCTGACCTGTTTTATTATCTGGAGTATCTCTTTGTCTCTTTATTTTGTGAAGGCCCAGCTCCCTCCCTCCTGCAGTGTCTTGCCCCCTCACTGCCTGGTAGATTGTTAAAGTTGTTGCTCCACCTGAGACTTCTCAGATCCTCTCTGACTCGCTGAGCTACACTTGTCCAGCGTGGGTCCAGCAAGTAATTGCAATAAATTGTTCATAAAATTACAGCTCATATTTTTTTTTCATTCTCATCCCCACCTAGGTTAATGTTTCATTGTTAAATGAAATGGAGAGGAGATCCGTCTCTTTTTGTTACCGAATGTGTGGGACAGAATTCCAGTCTAGAATCAAAAGCTTTGGAAAAATACACAAAATGTTTGACATTGCTGCCAAATACTGAAGAAATAAACTCTGCAGAAAAGCGAAAAAGTCTATTGGTATTATTTTTTGGTCTATCATTGATCTTGAGAGGCTTAATTCAACTTTAATTAAAAACACTTTTCAAGCTGGAGGCAACCAAAGATTGCTTTACGGACAAAAATCCCAGGGATTGAATATGTGTAATAATAAAGTAACATTATCAAAGCATAAAAAAGAAGATAGAAAAGACAGAACAGACAAGTTCAACACTAATACAAAAGCACCCAAATTAAATCCATATCAAAGCATTAAGAGTGTGCCTCAATAAAAAAGGAAAGAGTAGACTCTGATAGACATTTTGTGAAGTGGAAATGATCCTCGCTGACCTGGAAAAGGAAAAGTTTTGTCTGATTCAAAATGAGAGAGCGCGGGAAAAATAGTATGTCCTTTTACGAGGAAAAAGTGCATGTTTACATTTGGGTTTTCACACCAATAATTGGATTGTTTAGCCTCAATTAATGTGCAGAATATTGTGCAGAACACAGCAGTGAAATTCAGTGTTTGTTCCATCTTACTAAAAGGAAAACTTACTGGAACTGTGACAAAGTATTATAAATGATCAGTTAAATAAACACAGATTTAAATGCATCTCTGATTAATGTTGCCAGTTTTTTACATACAAACTAGCAACACAGTCACATCCACAGTCTGTTTTCTTTGCTGAACCTGACATGATGTTCAGATTGATAAGGCACGGTAAGAACGTTTTACCTTCCAGCCAGATGGCAACATGCAGAATTCAGTAAATTTCTGCATGCCTTGTTTGCTATAAAGCCAGGAGCAGAGACGCGCGGCTCGCCTTGTGCTGCTCTGGTTCTTTTTGTGCACTTTTCTCTGCAAGGCCTCAATATTCCTAACCGACTTTCTACTCATCTGCATTACGGTATTTGTGAAAAGTCTCTCGCTTCTTATGCACACGTGTGTTTGTGTGCATGTGCAACTGCCATCTGTCCCGGTTGGTACCCGTGAGGCTGGGATCGACCCAGAAAACCCCTCCTGGTATGATTCCACTTGTCTTCCCCCGGTTTCCCTCCGGTTTTCTCCCCTGTTTCTTTCGAAACATTCAATCTCTTTTGTGCTTCTTCTTCTTCTCTCCTATTTTCAGAATTCACACAATTTCTCCCTTTGGGCTTTAACTCCTCTTAAGTTTTACTTCGTGATGTTCACCGTGTCTTTAAAACCTTTCTGTTATACTCTTATTTGCATTCCTATCGATCATCCACAATTTATGAGGTCAGTGTATATTTTTCTTCCTGCCTGCATCTCATCCATTCTGTCTCAGTCTTTCTAAGTTGTTCTTTTGCAGGTTTGTTACAACTTACAGTTTAAATCATCATTTTTGACACATTTCCAGCAACCTATCACCATCACTTGATGCGTCTCTCTTTCTTTCCCTCCAGCTTTAAAACGGTGACTGCCTCCTCTAACAAGCACAGTTGGTTTTAATGTCCCCCATGTCCCTCTTCTAAGACTCTCCTCACTCTAATCAATCAATGCGACCCAGATAAAGCCGAGTTTAAACTCGGACCACTTTGATGCTCTGACCCATTTTCTCCAAACTTGTGTCTGTGTAGTAAACACTGCTTTCACTTCCTCCCAATGCTGTCAGATGGAGCTCCATGACGTGTTTGGTGCTTTGGATTAAGTACAGACAGGCCCGCTCGGGGTGAAATGGAGGTGCATCAACAGAATAAAGGTTTACTAGTCTTTGTTATGGACTTGCAAAAGATTCAGGCCCCATGTTGTCTTGTTTCCAACACCACATTTGTGATCCTTAATTTCGTACAAGCTGGGGTTAACTCAGTTATTAGCAAGTCTCTTCGCTTAGCTTCCAATGAAGCCAATTTGTCCTTTAATCCACATGAGGTAACATTTTAAAGTCACTATACACAACTAACAGCTCACAGTAGTTCTGGAATTTGTTACAACAAAAAATATATCCTAAATTCTCTCTGGCTTCACATTTAGTGAAGGCTAATCATCTGGGACAACATTTTTTGTTTTTGTTTTTTTGCTTGGAAAACATTTTGAGCAAAGTCTGAACTTCAGCTTAGACCTTGAAAATTTTCTTCCTCATTCTGAGGTTCAGTGTAATGAAGGTCTTCATTACTTGGTGGCACAACACTTAAAATGTGTTAAATGATAAAAGAAATGCATGATTCAATCTGTTTGATTTCAATCAAACAGATTGAAATGTTTATTTATTGTGTGTTTTCAGTGGCATCTCAGCTGGAACTGATCATGTCCTGTTAAAATACAACAAAGGAATAAAATAGGTATTGATTGTTAAAATGTTTGAAGGCTTTGTATGGGTGTGGCTTACCTCTCTCTTCCTCTGCAGGGTGTTCAGGCTAAAAGATTCCCTGGGGGCCTGAGCACCTTTTAAAGGTTCCAGAAGAGACCAAAGCAGATGGAAGAGGGGGAGCAGTAGAGCTATACATTTTATATATTTAATGTTGGATTTGTATTTATATGAATAAAAAAGGTCTTTTAGAGATGCTTAGAATGACTAGAATTTGATAATATATATTATTATGAGGATTTAGTTAGTTTGTCAAACCTTGTTTGTGTGTATGTATTTTGTTTTACCCTGTTTGTAAGTGGGTTTGTGAATTGGAACAGTCTGCAACTATAAAAGGCTGCATGTTGGCCATATTGAGGTGTGTGTTGCTGCTGAGACCCTAAGACACTGTAAGCAGGGTTGTTTGTTGTTAAATGTTGGTGAATAAACACCCAGTGGGGTTGCACAGTTTCTCTGCCTCAAGTCTCCTACTTCCTCCAGCCGCTAAGGGCCATCCTAACATTCAGTTTGAGCGTCAGTCATGCGTCTTCGCCATACCTACATGCCTAAGTGTATTGAGTTGCTGTCATGTGTTTTGCTAATTTTCTGTTAGCTTTAACAAGCTTCTGAATGCATGTAGTACCTCAAACATGTCCGACTCCAAATAAGCAAGCATAGCAGCATAAAACGTCATAAAGACTATGAATTTCTGATGCACCCTAAATAATCTCCTTGTATCTGTAGGTTAATGAAGGTTTAAACTTAAAAACTTTCGCCTTTAGCTTCCCATGGCACCTTTATTTTTCACTGCTAAAATAAAGGACATTAATGCGCACAAAGAGACGCAGCCTCACATACACACTATAAAGTCTCCAGCCACCCTCGCCCCACATCCCTCGGCTCCCTGCAAACAAAAGGCAGCGCTTCCTGAAAGTCAGGAACAGCAGGGAACAGCTTCCTTTAGCATTTTGCCAGGACTTAAAGAGAAGGAAGGAGGTATAAAAAAATTTTAAAAAAAAAACACAGAAAGGTACGAAAGAAATGTCTGGAGTGGTTCACTCCTGAGCTGCTGCCTTCAGGTGTAAAGTCGATTTTTAAACCCCGTAAGCCTGAGCAATTACAAGTTTGATTTGTTTTGTTTGTTTTTTTCCTCCAAGGACAGCATGAGGTAATATGACGGCAACAGTTTTCGACCAGAAAGCTAATGTACAGTTCCGGTAAATACTGTTCAAGCATAAAAATATCCATGATGTTGTATAGAGTCTGTTGCCTTTTGCTTGCCACCTTGAGCCGATTCATTCTACATCACCGCGTTCAGACATATAGACAAAGAGGAAGGGTCTTGAATGACCTTCAGGAGAAATATTAGCTTCAGAAATCTGCAGAGAGAAACAAAGAGAGAAAGAGAACAGCTGGAGAGAGGAGAGGGGAAGAAAATAAGTCGGGGAACAGCTATAATTTTCCCTCCTCTCACCCGGCACTCACTAAAGTATTTTTTTTTTCTAATTTGGGCAGCTATCTCCTCCTCTGTCAGCCTTCCTCTTTACAAACCCCCACATGGTTCAGTCCAGGCGTTTGTGTTTGTTTTTTCTCTTTTACTCTTTCAATGTATAATTGTTGTTCCTTTTCTCTCCATCCTTCTTCATTCTGTGTAATTTCTCAGTTATCCAAGCTGCTTTTCTTCCATCCGTCTTCTTTTAGTGCTTTTTCTGATCTCATTTTTCTCTTTGCAATTTTCCGTTCACTTGATTTAAAGAGAGGTTGCAGCTAAAACAAACAAATGACAGCTAGCATGCGGCATATTTTTCAAACTATAACTCAAACACATTTCATCTGGTCCTGCTACTTAGTCTGAGTCATCTATTAAAACACATAAGCGACACTGGACAGGGGAAACGGCAGTCCCGGTCACTAGACGGCATTTATAAATCATAAATACTGAATGTCAACAATACAAACCAAGAAGCAGAGCATTTATATCCTAATTAATTCAGCTCAATCTCATTCATTTCAGTAGCATCAGTTCACACCAAAGGACAAGTCAGCTTTCTATACGCGAAGAAAGAAAGAGATTCAATTCAAATCAATACACTGAATCATTCCAAAGTCATCTTACCAGCATGTCTCCTATTTATTTATTTAAATACCAATGCACACCAGCAGACTCTGTGGAAAGTCTTGTGTGTGTTTGCAATACACACAGCAGCCAAAGTAGCACGTACACAATAAAAAGAAGAAGAGGCGTAATGGCGTTGGCCGTAAACAAAACCTGACCTGAAACAAATCAGAGGCAAGCTGACGACGTTACTGTTTTCTCCCTTAACTTTTAACATAAATTCAGTTTGACTTTCTCCATCAATATCATTTTGAATATGCCTCTATTAAGTCCTATCATCTGTTTCCCGCTAACCATCTTTAGAACAAGTCCGTCCCTTATTGCTTCCATCCCTGTGGAACTGAAGTGCATCCATCCCATCATCAAGAGCAACCTTCCCACCTCCAAAGGTCACCCACAGCTGAACGGATCGATGGTTTGGGAGCAGGAAGTGTGGACGAATGAGAAAACAAGAGAGAGACGGAGGGAGGGAAAGAGAGAGAGAGAGAGAGAGAGAGAGAGAGGAATGAGTGAGTGGTAGCCTTGATGTGACAGAAGTATTGAAGGTGAAGTCCGGCTGGAAGAGGAGATGGACGAGGAAAGGATTTAAGGGGAGAAGAGGGAGGGCGAAAATAAAACTCTTGCATCAGCATTCCTGTACGTCTCTGTTTGAGAGATGGGAGGAGGAGGAGAGGGAGAGAGAATGGGAGATGATAATAAATGGGGAGAAATAAATTAAAAGAACACAGGAGGGGAGCCGTGGGTGAGTGATGGGAGGAAAGAAAAACAGGGGCAGAGAAAATGAGGAGCGGTGAACAATGTCAGCTTAATTGAATTCATTATCGATAATGTATGTTTTACAAGGTATGTGCGTTAAAGGTCAGTGTTCAGAAATGGCTCATGATGGTTTGAGATAGTGTGAAGCCAATCTGGAGCACTGAAACAAAGCACCTAGACTTCATTTCATTACATATGCAGCTACATGTTTGATGGATCTCCACGGAGCCTGAAATCCTGTTTGCATCATGCAACTCCAATCCTCCAACAATCTGAACTGATCCTCAAGAAAGAAGCAGCAGAACCTGCTCCAATCGCAGTCCAGCCCGGCGGAGGAATCCACTTCATGTGGACTCCCTCTCAGAGCTGATTCATCAAAAGCTGCAGGCAGACCTCTTCTTCTTCTTCTTTTTTTTTTAGTCTCTCCAGTTCCAAGTATAACATTCACAGCCTAGAGGTGCAGCTCCATGCGCCTCTGCTTCTTAAAGAATATCGATATCAGTGCAGACTGTGGGCTGCTGCTGCCACATAGTCAATAATTCAGCAGCCAGTCTTACCACTGTGAAGTTTAGGACCTTCATTGTCTGCGTGTTTACATGGTACTTGTGTTCACGTGGGTCAGAACCGGTCTGCTTACCCTTACTACAATCATCTCTGTGTATCTACTTCAGCTCTCTCTTTATTTCCAAAACATATCTCTGTTGTCTCGCCTTGATTAGTCATAGTTTCTGCTTTGTGCCATGCAAAGAGTTCACACCCTTTGAAATGTTTCACCTTCCGTCTCATTGCAACCACAAACCTAACTCCAGTTGTTCTGTGAAAGGTCTCGGAGGTCTGGGAGAAAGTTATTGAGAAATTTAAAGCAGAGTCAGATCACAACACGATGTTTGAAGCTTTAAGCATCACAGAGCTCTGTTCCAGCCATCATCTGAAAATGGAAAGAGGGCGGAGGAACAAATCTACCAACCGTTTGTGGCTTCAACTGAGCTAAACTGGACAGGATCATTAATCAGAGAAGAAGTCCTGATTTTGTGGTTTTGGGACATGACAAACATGTGGAAGAAGAATTAAGAAGTAAACCTTTAGGCCTTATTGTAAAAGACCATGTGTGCCGTGACTCAGCCTGCACAGGTCATCCCCACAGTAAAACAAGATGGGGAAACTTTTCTTCAACAGGGACATGGACCTGCTCAGAGTTCACAGGAACAAAACCTGTTTGAGTCTTCAGACTGGAGCGTAGATTCACCTTCCAGAAAACAGCTACCCTAAACATACAGCCATAAATACAATGGGTGGTTTAGATTTCATAAAAATGTCATGTTAGAATGGCCCAGTCAAAGTCCATGTATAAATAAAATTGAGTATCAGTAGCAGGGCTTGAACAGAGGTACTTTCCATCTAATATGTCTAAGCTATTCACAAATTTCTTTTGAAAAAATACAAAAACAAAAAAACAATTTGACTAAAAAATCTCAGAACAAATCAAAGAAACACTTTGAACTATGTGTATTTTTTCTTCTGATTCAGTTATGCAACACCCGTGTTGCTCTGTCACACGAGGTCCCAACAAAATACACCGACATTTGAGGTTTCCGATGAGGAAAAAGATGTGAACGCTTCTTGCAGAGCACGGTAGCTGCACTGTGTGTCCAAATGGTGAAAAACGGATGAGTGAGAATTTCCACTGCAGATGAGCCTGAACACAAACTCTGAATCATCATTTTTCAGGGCAAGGAGGGTGAGAGGCTCCTTCTTAGAAGGGATTTTGGACGTTTGCTCAACAGACAATAAACAGACGTGTGGAATGAAACGGCCTAGTCACACACCGTGAGCTAAGAGCCAGAAAATACTCCAGCAAATCAGTCATTTAGTTAGTCAACAAAAAGACACGACAAGACGAAAATAACCAGAGCACATTGGCTTTGATGAAGCTGCTTAATGTGCATGGACAGCTTTAGATAAGTACTATAGTGAGGACCTAAGGCAATGCAATATCGCATTGCTTTGGTTAGGGATTTAAATGTGAACGCTCTCATAAAATATCTAAAACAGCTTTATTCTGCACAAACTAAATGCTTTTAAAAACAAAGATTAAACCATGACAACTAGTTTACACATGTTGGTGAAACTCAGCAATAAAAGTAAAAGCATATGGATCCAATTCAGAGTATCAGCTATTTGTCTTGAGAGAAGCACATCAAAAGCAGCCGAAAGGCAAATTAATAACATTTTACAACGTTCAAAGAAAAAGTACTGGCTTTATGAAATGGAAGGAGACCTGTTTCTGGAAGCTTTGTCAGTTCACTGTTGGCTGGAGCCACACTGAAAAATGCTGTTGAATTAGCTTAAGAGTTTGGGCAAAGCACCTCTGGCTTCTTTCCATAATCAATAGAAGATACTAAATTCTGCTAATAAGTGACCAATGCAGTAAGGGTGAGGGGGTGAAAATGTCTGCAATGAAAATATAGTCAAAATTGCCAAAGGTAGATATCAAATGAAGGCATGTGTGTGTTGTACATCCCTCTTGGCTGCCCTACATCCATAAACAAGAAGAAACTTTATGAATGCATTGTGGGAACACACAGTTCACCCAGACAAAAGCAGCCAAACCCAGATCAGCTGCCAGAAACCCAACCATCCAATTCTGACCCACATCGGGGGGCCTCAGCGAGGGCCATCAGGCCAGCACAGATTGTGGAAAAGGGACACTGAGCAGAAAAAAAAAGCATGAGAAAAAGAACATGGCAACAAATTGTCTTCAGTCTGAAAATTTCAGACTGATCAGAAACAAAAGCAGGAAGTCTGGCAGAATAAATCCTATCAAGCGGAGCGTGACATCAATTGGGTTTTGTTCATCTTCACTTTGCCTTGCTTCGACATCCAAGTTGCCACTTTAGTTTTCAATGCAGTGTTTTCCTGGACACACTTGGCTAAGTAAAAAACTCCCCCGAGCGATGGCAGAGAGGCAGAGATGAAATGAACACAAGACGCGATCAGAGACAGAATCCCCTGAGGCTCCGAGACAAAATAGGCACAACAAGCATAGTTTTCAGAGACCTAAGTGAATGGGAGGATAAATCAGGATCCTCCTGAGCTGAGTGTTTAAATAAAATGTTTAGATCAGACCTCAAATAGATGTTGGACTGTAGCCGTATGATGCATCTTAACAGGAAATGTCCTATAAATAGCTCAGCAGCTCAAATCTGTTCTTTATCAAAACACTTGGTGGAGCATCAGATCGCCTGCATGCATATAAACGGGGGTCCATCACAAAACAGCAGTTTTTGTTCTGGACCAGTGGAAACCTTTTAATCTGACCTTGTCCAGCTCCTGCTGCAGGACTTGTTTGGCGACCTCCAGGTCCTGCAGCCGGACTCGGAGCTCTTCGTTCTCCTGCTCCAGCCGACTCCTCTTCTTCTCCACGCTGTCCAGCTGGCTATGGATTCGGATGGAGACATCCTTCGCCACCTGAGGAGAAGGGGAATGAGAAAAAGTTATAGCTAGCTAGTGAGTATAAAAACTGCTTAAAATCTTAAGGAATAGAAAAATAATACACTTTACCTCACTTTAGATTAAGAAAGAAATACATATCTCTTTGGCAAAATAATTTGTTTTAATAATTACTCTCGAAATGCATTACAAGCAAAATTACAGGAGTGTCAAAAGAGACACTGATCATTCATAAAAATGGGACATTTAATTCACAAGCCATTATTTGACCAGTTAATCTGTCATCAGAGCCAATTCAGGGATTTTTGTCAATTCACTTTAAGACAAAAATACTTTATTAATCTCAAAGGAAAATTAAGCATTGCTCCAGCTCATAGAAATTTCTTGAATGAGTCAGTGTAGATGCATAAGGCATTAAGGATCTCCTGCAACAGTCAGTCTCACAGCGGTTCTGGAAAAGCCTCTGACTGAAGACACTCTGTTGCCCAGGGAAGATCACGCTCAGGCTTATACATTATGAAGAATAAATTTTAAGAAAAACAACCCCAAAGACAGCAAACCCCAGACCAGAAAAAAACAGAACCAAAACAAAACAAAACTAACCGCTCCACCACAGCTCGATAACTGATGGGTAAACAACTGATGTACTGCTAAATATTAGCTGTAATTACAGCTTTATGCTCATTCACGTAATAGAAAGACCACAGCAATAAAATTAACACCAAATGAAAAGTTTGTTCCGTAAAGAAGTTGATTGTTATGGTCAATCAGTTTTTACTTTTTATATGTTCCAATTTATGTTCCAGAGGAGGACTTTTTTTTAATTATTATTATTATTATCTAATCTACGCCTAGAGCACTCAGGAGGGCTCTGATATTTCATACATAAATTGATCTCATGAAAGTCTGATTGTGTTCTCCCAGGGGCGGCTCTTCATTAAAAGTTTGAAAAGTCAAAGAGTGAAACTAAAGTCAACCACTTTATGTCTGCAGCACAGCTCTCGCTCAGATGTAATTGTTCCATCTAATTTTTTTTTTGTGCCGTCATGTAAGCCAAACCCGCAACAGTCACATAACAGGCTGAGAAGTTCAAACCACGGTCGGATAACCGCACACGAGCCGATGCGACAGTAAATCACATCGCAGCGGCTTCGACTCTATTTTCAACTGCATTTGGTTAAACAAAACGAACCAGTGAGAAAGCAAACTGTGAACAATGTGCCAAATATAACCACCTAAAAGAGAACAATTAGACATTGTAGCATTTATACCAGTGCCGCCTAAATGGCACCTTCATACGCCACCCTGTCATCTGGTTACATACATACAGAAGGACATTTTTATTTTATGTTTTTTGGAGAATGACTTTCACATGTGTCTGGAGTACTAAATTATCTCAGTCCATTAACAAATGAATTAATTATTACTTCAGCTACTCATAGTAAATTACATAAGTGATTTTTTTATTTTTTTTTTTTAATGGCAGAATAAGACAAGAAATCACCCCATTTCATTCCAGCCACATTAGTCAAACCTGTTAGAAACGGGTCATCGAATCACTGGGCCATGCTAAATTTGAGAAACCTCATTTGAGTTGAAAGAAATTCTGATGGCAGTGCCGCCTTCGTACTCAACAGCTTTTTTTTTTTTTTCCATGAATCCTCTCACGTCACATCTGCCAATCCGTAGAGCAACCCTACATTAGTGGCAGGTTTCTGCACCTCCACCGACAGCTTCCAGCCTACTATGGAGAAGAAAACGTCGTCATTGTTTTCAGGGAGTATCGTCAACGAGTGAGAAAACCGGAAGGGGATTGGTTGTTGCTGCAAATCACTGAACCTGACATCCTGGGCGATAATTTACAGCTGGCACAGAACTCTCTGTGGATATATCAAATCTCATCTCATTGTGCTTCATTCCGAAGTTGGATTTATAAGACCCAGTGCGTCTATTGTTAAAAAAAAATAAAAATACCCCTGTAAATCCTGCTACATCCTTTAAAACTTCATCACTTCCTTTGTTCTCACAGCATATGTAAATCAGAGGAGTGGAGTGTCTCTCCAGGTTGCAGCAATATTTCATGGGAAGCACAGCACCGGCTGACCTTTGTTTTCGGCAAAACTTGATCAAAAAACAATAGATTTATTGGTGAGGAAATCAAGGGTTTCTTTCTTACGCTGCTTGTTGAGATGGTTTCAGCCAGAGGAGTGACATGAGCAAGAGCAACACGGTCACTCACAAACAGCGCTGCCAGCCGATCCAAATTTAATGGTGTTCTGATGTTGCAGTGTAATACCATATCTAAAAACCAAATTTATTTCTTTTTAAACCTGAATGCTGTATTAGATTTGAATGCATGAAACTTTAATGACTCCCATTGGAAGCTAATCAAAAGGAAAACGAGTGTGCTAATTAAGTCACTCATTGGCTCATAAAAGGACTCAAACTCCATTTATTAAACAAAATTTAAACATTTGCACAGACCAAACCTTGAGTGCTGCTCCACACTTGTAAATTACTTTTGATAAAAAAGTGTCTGCTAAACGACACAAACCTAGATGGGAATGATCAGTGCTCTAACTCAGTGTAGGCCTGACTGATTCATTATCCGCCGTCTGTTTGTGAGATGAGTTTTCAGTCAATATTCAGACCCACAGGCCCCAACCACATAATGCATCTCATAAAACGTAACACAAGACCGGAGAGTTTGTTTGAGGCAAACAGGCATGGTTAAATAGTAACTCAAGTGTTTCCGGATTACACACACTGAATTTATCTAACAATTAGAAACTCAGATGAATCCATATTTCATTTCGGGGACTTTGTTCTTTTTTGTGTCGACACTAATCTGCATCATATCTCTACATTTGTTTGTTTGTGTTGTTGTTTTTTTCTTTCTCTATAGAGTTGCCTGTGTGCCTGGGCATAACTGTTTGCAATAACGCCAGCCCCTCAGTGTGTTTGTTTGAATTGTTGCCAGTCTGCAGCTGAATCCCACAATGATGGGCCTTGTGCTGCCCACTCCTATTTTACCCAAGCAAACCCTGCCTGGGCTCCACCATGCTCCGATTCATGTCGTTTTATAAGTGTGCGTTTTGTGCGTTTGCACACTGGGGATTTTGATAAAGTTATTTAGGGCTCTCTGTTGTAAAGTTAGATATAAATATCCCAACAATACGCCGCTGCAACGTCTTTTCTTGGACTTATTTGTTCAGTTCCAGTTCATTTCCTATAATTTCCTGGTTTATCTTCTTATTACAGAATTCCAATATATTTTAGACCAAAACAATTTATTACACGGTATTATTCAGATGCAGCCATTCTACTCCGGGAAGACGTAATCTGAAACGTGTATTGTTGTTGTGCATCTTTACAGAGATAACATTCCCAACAGTACGCACTAATGCTATTGTTAAAGTGCTCCTTTAACAATGGTGTGCTGATTTGGGAAAATATCTGGCTGTTTAGCTACTGAGTGCACCACAAACTTTTTAACTGTGGTAATGGGTGTTCATAAAGACCCAGCACCATGTTGAAACTGCTGACATTTGAAAAGCCGTACCAAGCTGAGAAAAAAAGTGAATTTAATAGAGATCTCATAAATCTTCTTGATCTCGTAAAATGTAATCCTAAAAAGTCCAAACTTAACAAGTAAAGGGTTACGAACAGGTGAGGCGACATTTTTGTATTCTACAAGAGTTGCACTGATGCAGCACTAAAGATACTTTCTCCAAACACTCTACTACTGCTGAAATGAACACTGATATTAAGGTATGCAAACATATGTGCAGACCACACACATTCTGGATATAAACTGATTAGACTTCTACCTTCAGATCGGCGCTACAGAGCACTATTTTCAAAAACCAGCCGCTACAGACCCAGACTGCCTCTGATGAATGCAATGAACAACCATACAGTCAGAGTAGTCAGCTACTGTGCTGTGAAACAGAATCAGCATGTTTATAATATCACGAGCTGCTTTCCCTCTTTCGTCCTTTTCTTCGTGTAAATACACATACATGCTGTTTCACTTATCACTTGTTTTATTTCCTCTAAGATTATATATCATTATGTAAACTCGGAGTTCTTACAAACCCCTTTGTAAATACAATCTGTACCAATGAAGGTGATTATAACAACAATGATAACGTTAATTTTACTCCTAAGCTGTCAATAAACAGACATTTTTGTACATGAATTTTTAACTTAACTCTAAGAATGATGTTTTTGCAAGGTATTTCGTCAAGAAAAGCAAGGGAAAATGGCAACAGCCGTTACAAACTGCTGGCTAGTGGGACATCAGGCGGCCACATATGATTTGTTTTAACTCTGAAAACTGGTCAAAGACCTCTGGCTTTCCAAGGCAAAACGTCCACTTTATTGTGTCTTCTATCAATTGTCCTGGTTTGGGGCTCAGACAGTTTGACTTCCGACTACAAATCGAATGCGCCATGAGTTCATGCCAGTTCTCTTTAGTTCTGATCCTCTTCTTCTATAGTGTCCTATTGCTTTAACATCACTTTGTTGGTCTTTCACTGCTGCTAAATACTTCACTGTTCTTCAATGTTAAAGGAAAGAATGGAAAGAATTTCACACCATCGAAGCCATTATTTTGTACCTAGCAACAGCACTTTAAGTGTAATTAAAGCTCACTTAGAGGGAAGCAAAGAGAAGAAAAAAAAACAGAAGGAGCTGGGAAAGTCAGTCTTTCTCTAATGCTTCTTTACCAACGCATTATGCAAAGCATACACACACACACACACACACACACACACGCACACAAACCAGTGCACAAACAGCCTCATGTTTATGATTCTACTGCAGTCACTCAGTGAGTCACCAAAAGGATATTTTTCATGGAAAGCGTGTGTGACTGTGTGCGTTCGATTGCGGTCAACAACTGGAGTCTTGTTCCAGCTGTAATTCTTGCATCTACACACACACGCAAACACACGCACGCACACATACATACACTTAGCGCACAAAAGCAGCTGCATGTAAAACCCCTCTGACAAAATCTACACAAAGGAGACTTGTTAAACTGCAGACCGTTACGGAGAAAAAGCAGCTGTGTGTGTGTTTTACGCTGCATGTTTGATTTTTTTGCACCCTTGTACAATTATAGGTTTAAGACTCCAAAAGAGAACAGATGAAGATATTTGATTAGTTTTATTTGAAAACTGTTTAAATAAAAGTTTGACAAGAACTTTTTCCTTAGGAATCATTCCTGTCAAAATGCTTGATAAAAACTGTGAAGAGAAAATCTTACATGAAAAGCAATACATGCTCTACACAGATAGGTGGACAATGTGACATTAACATTGAAGTTACTGTCACCACACTGCCTTATTCCCTAAGCAAAACATCCACAAGGTCATTTATGATCATGGTTGGTTGGTTAATTAATGTTTCAATTAAAGCCTAATAAAAAAAAAATTAAAAAATCCAGATTCAAAGTTTTGATTTGTTTGTCTCGATTCAAAGTCTTGAGTATGAAGTTACTGATGACAGATACCAGGTTTCACCTCAAAACAGTTCATGCACTGCTGGGTCAGAGCCGGTACAGTAACATATGGCTGTGTACATCATATGCAGATGGGAGAGATGTCTAGGTTCCTGTTTATGTATTTATAAGGATTTATTTATTTACTTAGATTGAATTTGCTCAAACTTCTTACAGGATGTGACTGTCAACTCCATATCAACAACTGCTGTCTTACCTATAGCAACAAAGGCAAAAAAAGAAAAAAAAAAAAAAAAGCATGACACTTTCTGAAAAATGTAAGTGGAAACAGACAAACTTTGCAGAAGGCTTGTTTACCTTATTGGGATATAGCAACATAAATATAATCTACTACAACACTGTGGAGAAATGTACTCAGAAAAATCAATCGAGCAAAATAGTTTGAAATGTTATTTAAGGCTGATGTGGTTTTCTGTAGTTGTCCAAGATTAGTTTCTACTGATTCTTTTGTGTGTTAGGTAATTTTCTGTGCCTTAGCCATTCTGTTATTAAGTGAAATAAAACATAATTATTCATAGTGGTGCATAAAGCTGACATTGTTCATTGTTCACTTTGTGTTTTCATTTAGCTCAGCACTGTGGCTCAGTTTGCTCTTTACCAAGTCACAAATCACTGTGGCTTCACGCTGGGAAATGATGACTCCACCTAAATGGAAAAGTATCTCAGATCTTTCAGCCAACCTTGAAGGTAAGTGATTTTTTTTTTCCTAAAGAGCAATAAAATATGCTTACAAAGTATGGTCCTTTGTGATGTAATAGACAGCCTGGTATATTGCTGAGTCCTGCAGTTTAGCATGGAGGAAAGAGAGGGTTGCAGAATCAGCTCGCAGCAGAAACCTACAGAAAACGACTGGTTTGGATAACAAGCATGGTTATTAAATATGAACGCCATCTTGTTTTACAGGTACAGTATAAAGGACATATACCCAACTCTAACCTCTATATATAAAGTCAGGATAAACATTTCCTATAGAGATCAGGACAACCAAAACTATTTCCATTTACTAAATTATGTGTGTGAGCAAGGAAGACAAATCTCTGTCACATCTGTTCTGTCTGAAGGAATGGAACAAATTTTTAGTAAACCTGTAGAAGCTTGTGAAAAAAAATTCAGAAAATGTCCTAACAAATAATAAATGTATGTGATTTTTTTCTCAATCTAGACAAAGCTGTAGCAAAAACTCTCTGTGATTATTAAGTTACTTCGCAATTACAAAGATTTTTTGGTAGTACTAACCGTCCTAAAAATGGGAAACATTTACACTCATGTAATGTTAAGCAGTGAGGAAAATATGTTTTTTTGTCTTTTTAGAAAGTGGATGTAAATATCCAGCTTCATTTAAAGAGAAGATAATACTTTTTTTTTTTCACAAATTACAAGCCGCCTGCTGTACAGCAGACAAGTAAACACTCCTGATGAAATAAAACAAATAAAAAGCATCTCCAGAAAACAAAAAGTCTGCTAAATCAGATGAGATATTTTTTCTAATTCCCCGAATTCACAATTTACTTTATTCTAAAATCAGTGTAACTTTATAGTAACTAGCCTACAGAAGTAAAATAAAACATTACTCTCAGATATGACAAAATTTCCACGACTGAGTGATTTTCGCAGGTGGCTACCAACACGACCAATTCGGCTCCGCATGCTTTAATGCCAAGCGTCGATGCTGCTTGACCCTTAGAAACAGCCGCACAATATCATGGTCTCTAAGTGCCCACTTAGAGGATATTACATCACCCATGGCGCGCTTCATGTCTATATATAAAAGCATATGAGCGAGAGAGTAGGAGGGAGCCGTGGCGTGACAGCTGTTCCAGTTCAGCCTGTGATGGTGGGTCTCCAGAGAGAGGAAGAAAGAGCCGGAGAGCAACAGGGAGCGAGGCGGCAGAGGGTGTAGGAATGTGATGGATTCTCACCGTCACTGGCACTTTGTTTGGCTGGTGGAATGTGTGATCTCACCTCCACTATCAACAGAGATCCTTTTGATTCCATCAACACATCTCTGCATTCACGTGCCGCCTTACACTTTATGGACACACTGGTAAAGAAGTGTAAAATGCCTTCCTTTGTGGATGATCTCGAAACAAACAAATTAAAAAAAAAGAGTGAGTCCTGTCTTAGGCTCTCTTTACTTCACAGGTTTTCAATTAGATCTGTGTCTGTGGAGGGAGCTGGTCATCACGGATGTTTAATTTTGGAATTGGTGAGCATTGGTTTCTTCTTCCCACATACTGATTCACATATTCCTCCGCCTTAAAATGTTGGTGTTAGAACAATCTCGACATCGTCTGACCAAAACACCCGTTTCCACTTAAAAGTCTGAATAGCTTCTGGTAAGGTCCGTAGGTTGTCACAGTTTTCCAATCTTGGAGATTCAATTTAAGAAAACAGGGGGAAAAAAAAGAAAACAAAGTCAAAGCTTAGAACACACTAATTGCATGCTAGTCTGGACATCTTTATCTAGCACTTTAAACCATTTAGAACTTTATGGGATTATGGCAGCACTGAAAACATTCTAATTACATGTTTCATTGTCCTGAGACTGTAATAAAGAAGCAACCAAATGGATGCCTTAAAGCATTAATGTCACAGAGACATACACAGACAAACAAGAGTTGCTGTTGTTCCTCTGCAGTCTGCAGGGAAGTAAAGAATGAGACGGGAATGGTAACTGGAACCGTATGCATTATGACACATGGTGCAACAGCAGAGGGGGGGATCAGTGCGAAGTTCATGCATAGATGGAAAAACGTACATGAGGAGCAACTTACCTGACCTCATTCAGTAAACCAACTGCACCGAGTCCAGTTTTAGCTCCACGCCTCTCATTGGCACACGCAGCAGAGCATATGGTGATGAGGAAAGGATGCAGGCTTGTTCAGATGGATGTTGCTGCTTCCCTCATGTAATGATTTTTAGGAAAGTTATGCAGTGCAAGTATGGCAAGTGAGCGTTTTTTTTGTTTGTTTGTTTGTTTGTTTGTTTTAAATGAAATTTCCATACCTTCAAACTGCCTTTGGCTTTTGTAGTGTTAGGACTTTTTACTGTATAGCTTCTTAAATCAAAGTCCTGAAACTTCTCACTATTAGTGTCCCCGCAAATGCAGTAGTTTAATTTCAAGAGAGCAACGACATGAAAAACTCTCGGTTAGAGACGCACCTGCCGACACCACAAAACGATTTGAAGGTTGCCTTTTAAAAGTTCCCTTATCATAGCAATTAGTTTTATTTATTGTGAACAGACAAAGATGGAGAGCTCAAAAGAATGAAACAGAGAAACCGTGATGTAATACTTTCAGCCTTGCTTCTGCCTGCTGGACGTCTTGCTCTCTCTCGCTCTACTGCAGTCTGAATCAACTGTGAACTAATGTTGTCAAACTAAAGGAATCTCCAGCACACCTCCACCATGTTCTACGTAGTTAATTCGGGAAGCAAAGATTGTTTTAAAACTGTTTTTTTTTATGTTGCTTAGAAACTGGACTTTTAGTGAACTGTTCACTGTTCACAGTTGAACTATGAACTGTTCAACTGAATACTTTCACATTGAAAGTATTCCGATGTGAATACTTTCATAAAACATATTAAGAGATATATTGTCTACTGTTTTGCCACACAGGAAAGCACAACATGTCAGTCCGTTCTAATTTCATTTAAGTCTCAATGGCTGCTGACTCGCCAACTACAAACTGGTTTTACAGAGATTAACATGATGTTACTGTTTGTAATTTTTGTGATTGTTATTAGAAAAGAAAGTTTATTTGGCTGCATGGTTTTGTGTGTCAGGTTTTAACATTTTACATTGTGATAATCCAAAAATCTTAGTCTGATATTCTGGTAAGAAAAAAAAAGGCAAAGCAAAAGAGATGACATATCTGTTTTATGTAAAAACAATAAAAAAGTTTGTTTCAAAGAATCTATTTGTTTTCAGGCAGAAAAGATCTAGTAGAGATCCCTGATAACATCATCCCCTTAAGTGAAGTAATGCTTTGTTGGCTTCNTTATCTAATCTACGCCTAGAGCACTCAGGAGGGCTCTGATATTTCATACATAAATTGATCTCATGAAAGTCTGATTGTGTTCTCCCAGGGGCGGCTCTTCATTAAAAGTTTGAAAAGTCAAAGAGTGAAACTAAAGTCAACCACTTTATGTCTGCAGCACAGCTCTCGCTCAGATGTAATTGTTCCATCTAATTTTTTTTTTGTGCCGTCATGTAAGCCAAACCCGCAACAGTCACATAACAGGCTGAGAAGTTCAAACCACGGTCGGATAACCGCACACGAGCCGATGCGACAGTAAATCACATCGCAGCGGCTTCGACTCTATTTTCAACTGCATTTGGTTAAACAAAACGAACCAGTGAGAAAGCAAACCGTGAACAATGTGCCAAATATAACCACCTAAAAGAGAACAATTAGACATTGTAGCATTTATACCAGGACCGCCTAAATGGCACCTTCATACGCCACCCTGTCATCTGGTTACATACAAAACATTCAAGCGAGAAGGACATTTTTATTTTATGTTTTTTGGAGAATGACTTTCACATGTGTCTGGAGTACTAAATTATCTCAGTCCATTAACAAATGAATTAATTATTACTTCAGCTACTCATAGTAAATTACATAAGTGATTTTTTTATTTTTTTTTTTTAATGGCAGAATAAGACAAGAAATCACCCCATTTCATTCCAGCCACATTAGTCAAACCTGTTAGAAACAGGTCATCGAATCACTGGGCCAAGCTAAATTTGAGAAACCTCATTTGAGTTGAAAGAAATTCTGATGCCAGTGCCGCCTTCGTACTCAACAGCTTTTTTTTTTTTTTCCATGAATCCTCTCACGTCACATCTGCCAATCCGTAGAGCAACCCTACATTAGTGGCAGGTTTCTGCACCTCCACCGACAGCTTCCAGCCTACTATGGAGAAGAAAACGTCGTCATTGTTTTCAGGGAGTATCGTCAACGAGTGAGAAAACCGGAAGGGGATTGGTTGTTGCTGCAAATCACTGAACCTGACATCCTGGGCGATAATTTACAGCTGGCACAGAACTCTCTGTGGATATATCAAATCTCATCTCATTGTGCTTCATTCCGAAGTTGGATTTATATTTATAAGACCCAGTGCGTCTATTGTTAAAAAAAAATAAAAATACCCCTGTAAATCCTGCTACATCCTTTAAAACTTCATCACTTCCTTTGTTCTCACAGCATATGTAAATCAGAGGAGTGGAGTGTCTCTCCAGGTTGCAGCAATATTTCATGGGAAGCACAGCACCGGCTGACCTTTGTTTTCGGCAAAACTTGATCAAAAAACAATAGATTTATTGGTGAGGAAATCAAAGGTTTCTTTCTTACACCTGCTTGTTGAGATGGTTTCAGCCAGAGGAGTGACATGAGCAAGAGCAACACGGTCACTCACAAACAGCGCTGCCAGCCGATCCAAATTTAATGGTGTTCTGATGTTGCAGTGTAATACCATATCTAAAAACCAAATTTATTTCTTTTTAAACCTGAATGCTGTATTAGATTTGAATGCATGAAACTTTAATGACTCCCATTGGAAGCTAATCAAAAGGAAACCGAGTGTGCTAATTAAGTCACTCATTGGCTCATAAAAGGACTCAAACTCCATTTATTAAACAAAATTTAAACATTTGCACAGACCAAACCTTGAGTGCTGCTCCACACTTGTAAATTACTTTTGATAAAAAAAAGTGTCTGCTAAATGACACAAACCTAGATGGGAATGATCAGTGCTCTAACTCAGTGTAGGCCTGATTGATTCATTATCCGCCGTCTGTTTGTGAGATGAGTTTTCAGTCAATATTCAGACCCACAGGCCCCAACCACATAATGCATCTCATAAAACGTAACACAAGACCGGAGAGTTTGTTTGAGGCAAACAGGCATGGTTAAATAGTAACTCAAGTGTTTCCGGATTACACACACTGAATTTATCTAACAATTAGAAACTCAGATGAATCCATATTTCATTTCGGGGACTTTGTTCTTTTTTGTGTCGACACTAATCTGCATCATATCTCTACATTTGTTTGTTTGTGTTGTTGTTTTTTTCTTTCTCTATAGAGTTGCCTGTGTGCCTGGGCATAACTGTTTGCAATAACGCCAGCCCCTCAGTGTGTTTGTTTGAATTGTTGCCAGTCTGCAGCTGAATCCCACAATGATGGGCCTTGTGCTGCCCACTCCTATTTTACCCAAGCAAACCCTGCCTGGGCTCCACCATGCTCCGATTCATGTCGTTTTATAAGTGTGCGTTTTGTGCGTTTGCACACTGGGGATTTTGATAAAGTTATTTAGGGCTCTCTGTTGTAAAGTTAGATATAAATATTCCAATAATACGCCGCTGCAACGTCTTTTCTTGGACTTATTTGTTCAGTTCCAGTTCATTTCCTATAATTTCCTGGTTTATCTTCTTATTACAGAATTCCAATATATTTTAGACCAAAACAATTTATTACACGGTATTATTCAGATGCAGCCATTCTACTCCGGGAAGACGTAATCTGAAACGTGTATTGTTGTTGTGCATCTTTACAGAGATAACATTCCCAACAGTACGCACTAATGCTATTGTTAAAGTGCTCCTTTAACAATGGTGTGCTGATTTGGGAAAATATCTGGCTGTTTAGCTACTGAATGCACCACAAACTTTTTAACTGTGGTAATGGGTGTTCATAAAGACCCAGCACCATGTTGAAACTGCTGACATTTGAAAAGCCGTACCAAGCTGAGAAAAAAAGTGAATTTAATAGAGATCTCATAAATCTTCTTGATCTCGTAAAATGTAATCCTAAAAAGTCCAAACTTAACAAGTAAAGGGTTACGAACAGGTGAGGCGACATTTTTGTATTCTACAAGAGTTGCACTGATGCAGCACTAAAGATACTTTCTCCAAACACTCTACTACTGCTGAAATGAACACTGATATTAAGGTATGCAAACATATGTGCAGACCACACGCATTCTGGATATAAACTGATTAGACTTCTACCTTCAGATCGGCGCTACAGAGCACTATTTTCAAAAACCAGCCGCTACAGACCCAGACTGCCTCTGATGAATGCAATGAACAACCATACAGTCAGAGTAGTCAGCTACTGTGCTGTGAAACAGAATCAGCATGTTTACAATATCACAAGCTGCTTTCCCTCTTTCGTCCTTTTCTTTGTGTAAATACACATACATGCAGTTTCACTTGTTTTTTATGTTTTATTACCTCTAAGATTATATATCATTATGTAAACTCGGAGTTCTTACAAACCCCTTTGTAAATACAATCTGTACCAATGAAGGTGATTATAACAACAATGATAACGTTAATTTTACTCCTAAGCTGTCAATAAACAGACATTTTTGTACATGAATTTTTAACTTAACTCTAAGAATGATGTTTTTGCAAGGTATTTCGTCAAGAAAAGCAAGGGAAAATGGCAACAGCCGTTACAAACTGCTGGCTAGTGGGACATCAGGCGGCCACATATGATTTGTTTTAACTCTGAAAACTGGTCAAAGACCTCTGGCTTTCCAAGGCAAAACGTCCACTTTATTGTGTCTTCTATCAATTGTCCTGGTTTGGGGCTCAGACAGTTTGACTTCCGACTACAAATCGAATGCGCCATGAGTTCATGCCAGTTCTCTTTAGTTCTGATCCTCTTCTTCTATAGTGTCCTATTGCTTTAACATCACTTTGTTGGTCTTTCACTGCTGCTAAATACTTCACTGTTCTTCAATGTTAAAGGAAAGAATGGAAAGAATTTCACACCATCGAAGCCATTATTTTGTACCTAGCAACAGCACTTTAAGTGTAATTAAAGCTCACTTAGAGGGAAGCAAAGAGAAGAAAAAAAAACAGAAGGAGCTGGGAAAGTCAGTCTTTCTCTAATGCTTCTTTACCAACGCATTATGCAAAGCATACACACACACACACACACACACACACACGCACACAAACCAGTGCACAAACAGCCTCATGTTTATGATTCTACTGCAGTCACTCAGTGAGTCACCAAAAGGATATTTTTCATGGAAAGCGTGTGTGACTGTGTGCGTTCGATTGCGGTCAACAACTGGAGTCTTGTTCCAGCTGTAATTCTTGCATCTACACACACACGCAAACACACGCACGCACACATACATACACTTAGCGCACAAAAGCAGCTGCATGTAAAACCCCTCTGACAAAATCTACACAAAGGAGACTTGTTAAACTGCAGACCGTTACGGAGAAAAAGCAGCTGTGTGTGTGTTTTACGCTGCATGTTTGATTTTTTTGCACCCTTGTACAATTATAGGTTTAAGACTCCAAAAGAGAACAGATGAAGATATTTGATTAGTTTTATTTGAAAACTGTTTAAATAAAAGTTTGACAAGAACTTTTTCCTTAGGAATCATTCCTGTCAAAATGCTTGATAAAAATTGTGAAGACAAAATCTTACATGAAAAGCAATACATGCTCTACACAGATAGGTGGACAATGTGACATTAACATTGAAGTTACTGTCACCACACTGCCTTATTCCCTAAGCAAAACATCCACAAGGTCATTTATGATCATGGTTGGTTGGTTAATTAATGTTTCAATTAAAGCCTAATAAAAAAAAAATTAAAAAATCCAGATTCAAAGTTTTGATTTGTTTGTCTCGATTCAAAGTCTTGAGTATGAAGTTACTGATGACAGATACCAGGTTTCACCTCAAAACAGTTCATGCACTGCTGGGTCGGAGCCGGTACGGTAATATATGGCTGTGTACAACATATGCAGATGGGAGAGATGTCTAGGTTCCTGTTTATGTATTTATAAGGATTTATTTATTTACTTAGATTGAATTTGCTCAAACTTCTTACAGGATGTGACTGTCAACTCCATATCAACAACTGCTGTCTTACCTATAGCAACAAAGGCAAAAAAAGAAAAAAAAAAAAAAAAAAGCATGACACTTTCTGAAAAATGTAAGTGGAAACAGACAAACTTTGCAGAAGGCTTGTTTACCTTATTGGGATATAGCAACATAAATATAATCTACTACAACACTGTGGAGAAATGTACTCAGAAAAATCAATCGAGCAAAATAGTTTGAAATGTTATTTAAGGCTGATGTGGTTTTCTGTAGTTGTCCAAGTTTAGTTTCTACTGATTCTTTTGTGTGTTAGGTAATTTTCTGTGCCTTAGCCATTCTGTTATTAAGTGAAATAAAACATAATTATTCATAGCGGTGCATAAAGCTGACATTGTTCATTGTTCACTTTGTGTTTTCATTTAGCTCAGCACTGTGGCTCAGTTTGCTCTTTACCAAGTCACAAATCACTGTGGCTTCACGTTGGGAAATGATGACTCCACCTAAATGGAAAAGTATCTCAGATCTTTCAGCCAACCTTGAAGGTAAGTGATTTTTTTTTTCCTAAAGAGCAATAAAATATGCTTACAAAGTATGGTCCTTTGTGATGTAATAGACAGCCTGGTATATTGCTGAGTCCTGCAGTTTAGCATGGAGGAAAGAGAGGGTTGCAGAATCAGCTCGCAGCAGAAACCTACAGAAAACGACTGGTTTGGATAACAAGCATGGTTATTAAATCTGAACTCCATCTTGTTTTACAGGTACAGTATAAAGGACATATACCCAACTCTAACCTCTATATGTAAAGTCAGGATAAACATTTCCTATAGAGATCAGGACAACCAAAACTATTTCCATTTACTAAATTATGTGTGTGAGCAAGGAAGACAAATCTCTGTCACATCTGTTCTGTCTGAAGGAATGGAACAAATTTTTAGCAAACCTGTAGAAGCTTGTGAAAAAAAATTCAGAAAATGTCCTAACAAATAATAAATGTATGTGATTTTTTTCTCAATCTAGACAAAGCTGTAGCAAAAACTCTCTGTGATTATTAAGTTACTTCGCAATTACAAAGATTTTTTGGTAGTACTAACCGTCCTAAAAATGGGAAACATTTACACTCATGTAATGTTAAGCAGTGAGGAAAATATGTTTTTTGTCTTTTTAGAAAGTGGATGTAAATATCCAGCTTCATTTAAAGAGAAGATAATACTTTTTTTTTTTCACAAATTACAAGCCGGCTGCTGTACAGCAGACAAGTAAACACTCCTGATGAAATAAAACAAATAAAAAGCATCTCCAGAAAACAAAAAGTCTGCTAAATCAGATGAGATATTTTTTCTAATTCCCCGAATTCACAATTTACTTTATTCTAAAATCAGTGTAACTTTATAGTAACTAGCCTACAGAAGTAAAATAAAACATTACTCTCAGATATGACAAAATTTCCACGACTGAGTGATTTTCGCAGGTGGCTACCAACACGACCAATTCGGCTCCGCATGCTTTAATGCCAAGCGTCGATGCTGCTTGACCCTTAGAAACAGCCGCACAATATCATGGTCTCTAAGTGCCCACTTAGAGGATATTACATCACCCATGGCGCGCTTCATGTCTATATATAAAAGCATATGAGCGAGAGAGTAGGAGGGAGCCGTGGCGTGACAGCTGTTCCAGTTCAGCCTGTGATGGTGCGTCTCCAGAGAGAGGACGAAAGAGCCGGAGAGCAACAGGGAGCGAGGCGGCAGAGGGTGTAGGAATGTGATGGATTCTCACCGTCACTGGCACTTTGTTTGGCTGGTGGAATGCGTGATCTCACCTCCACTATCAACAGAGATCCTTTTGATTCCATCAACACATCTCTGCATTCACGTGCCGCCTTACACTTTATGGACACACTCTGGTAAAGAAGTGTAAAATGCCTTCCTTTGTGGATGATCTCGAAACAAACAAATTAAAAAAAAAGAGTGAGTCCTGTCTTAGGCTCTCTTTACTTCACAGGTTTTCAATTAGATCTGGGTCTGTGGAGGGAGCTGGTCATCACGGATGTTTAATTTTGGAATTGGTGAACATTGGTTTCTTCTTCCCACATACTGATTCACATATTCCTCCGCCTTAAAATGTTGGTGTTAGAACAATCTCGACATCGTCTGACCAAAACACCCGTTTCCACTTAAAAGTCTGAATAGCTTCTGGTAAGGTCCGTAGGTTGTCGCAGTTTCCCAATCTTGGAGATTCAATTTAAGAAAACAGGGAAAAAAAGAAAACAAAGTCAAAGCTTAGAACACACTAATTGCATGCTAGTCTGGACATCTTTATCTAGCACTTTAAACCATTTAGAACTTTATGGGATTATGGCAGCACTGAAAACATTCTAATTACATGTTTCATTGTCCTGAGACTGTAATAAAGAAGCAACCAAATGGATGCCTTAAAGCATTAATGTCACAGAGATATACACAGACAAACAAGAGTTGCTGTTGTTCCTCTGCAGTCTGCAGGGAAGTAAAGAATGAGACGGGAATGGTAACTGGAACCGTATGCATTATGACACATGGTGCAACAGCAGAGGGGGGGATCAGTGCGAAGTTCATGCATAGATGGAAAAACGTACATGAGGAGCAACTTACCTGACCTCATTCAGTAAACCAACTGCACCGAGTCCAGTTTTAGCTCCACGCCTCTCATTGGCACACGCAGCAGAGCATATGGTGATGAGGAAAGGATGCAGGCTTGTTCAGATGGATGTTGCTGCTTCCCTCATGTAATGATTTTTAGGAAAGTTATGCAGTGCAAGTATGGCAAGTGAGCGTTTTTTTTGTTTGTTTGTTTGTTTGTTTGTTTTAAATGAAATTTCCATACCTTCAAACTGCCTTTGGCTTTTGTAGTGTTAGGACTTTTTACTGTATAGCTTCTTAAATCAAAGTCCTGAAACTTCTCACTATTAGTGTCCCCGCAAATGCAGTAGTTTAATTTCAAGAGAGCAACGACATGAAAAACTCTCGGTTAGAGACGCACCTGCCGACACCACAAAACGATTTGAAGGCTGCCTTTTAAAGGTTCCCTTATCATAGCAATTAGTTTTATTTATTGTGAACAGACAAAGATGGAGAGCTCAAAAGAATGAAACAGAGAAACCGTGATGTAATACTTTCAGCCTTGCTTCTGCCTGCTTGACGTCTTGCTCTCTCTCGCTCTCCTGCAGTCTGAATCAATTGTGAACTAATGTTGTCAAACTAAAGGAATCTCCAGCACACCTCCACCATGTTCTACGTAGTTAATTCGGGAAGCAAAGATTGTTTTAAAACTGTTTTTTTTTATGTTGCTTAGAAACTGGACTTTTAGTGAACTGTTCACTGTTCACAGTTGAACTATGAACTGTTCAAATGAATACTTTCACATTGAAAGTATTCCGATGTGAATACTTTCATAAAACATATTAAGAGATATATTGTCTACTGTTTTGCCACACAGGAAAGCACAACATGTCAGTCCGTTCTAATTTCATTTAAGTCTCAATGGCTGCTGACTCGCCAACTACAAACTGGTTTTACAGAGATTAACATGATGTTACTGTTTGTAATTTTTGTGATCGTTACTAGAAAAGAACGTTTATTTGGCTGCATGGTTTTGTGTGTCAGGTTTTAACATTTTACATTGTGATAATCCAACAATCCTAGTCTGATATTCTGGTAAGAAAAAAGAAGGCAAAGCAAAAGAGATGACATATCTGTTTTATGTAAAAACAATAAAAAAGTTTGTTTCAAAGAATCTATTTGTTTTCAGGCAGAAAAGATCTAGTAGAGATCCCTGATAACATCATCCCCTTAAGTGAAGTAATGCTTTGTTGGCTTCATTAGGCTCCCAACAAACATTTCCTTCTGTGCTTGTGTGTGTGTGTGTGTGTGTGTGTCCAGATGTTTGCAGCCTGTGGGAATGAGAGCGGTTTGTGAGTGGGACAGGAAATGATGTTAGATGTTCTCATGGAGAATGTGATGGTGCTACACCACACTGACTAGTTTCCATTTCACACAGACACACAAACAGTGTGTCTCCAAGTCATGTGCATGCAAGACACACACACAAGACGGCTAAACTGACACAAGTTGGAGCATGTGATCCTCGTTCCTTGTCACAAAACATCCATGTGACACTAATCTTTCTGTATCATCCAGCACTCAGCACTTAAGTCATAGACAGAAGTGGGAAGGAAGACAAATAAAATGAGAGCAAAAAAAGTTCGGAGAAAGCAAGAAGTTCGGCGAGAGCGAAGAGTTTGCATGTGCGCATTTGTCGATTTGTTTGCATTTGCATGTTGGCGAGTCATCAAATCTGGAACCTGAAGCAGCAGCAGTGTTTAAGCCACTTACTCTTGTAAAGCAGCTCAGGAACCGTGGAGCAACTTAAGGTCAGCCTGGACTAAGAGCTGCGAAACACTGAGTGCCTCCAACGTACATATTTATTTCCAGCAAGGATGGGGATGTTATCAAACACAAACATTTATCCAGGTTCCTGCTATTTGCAGACTCCACCCACCTCCTTAACCTGAAATCCCATTAAATTATTAGCATTTTCTTTAAAATTTCAGCTATTTAGTTTCAATACTGAAATATCATATTTTTTACTTGGATGTAAAATGTATCAAAACTGAAAACTCCCATCATTTTTAGATCAATAAACACATCAACAAACAGTGAGTGCCTTATTCAAATGTTACAGTTTCATAAGAATATTATAAATGCTATTGAAAAGTGTCTTAATGCATAAATGGAAATAATATTAAAACTGTATTATGTTTTGTAGGTTTTTACTACTACTATCAAATAACCTGCAGGATATTCTCTCTTATGTGCGTTGTCATTTCTTAGAATAAAACACAATCACAACCAGTCGAACCCGATTAGTTAATCTCTACTGATTTTATCCCATGATCACTGTGTACTTTTACACCAGAGAAAGTTATATTTCCTAAAGGTTGGGATTTTTGTTGCCATACTGTTGTAGCTTCTGTTCCAGATAATAAAAAAAAAACATGTTCTGATAAGAGGGTGTGCTGCAGACAGATGGCTAGTTTGGCTCTTTCCCACTTAACAGAAAACCCCAAAAGACATTTGCATTTGTGAAATATATTTTAGTTAGTAAATCAGAATTAGTTCACTTTAAGAGTTGGTACACTGATCAACACATGCTCACCTGCTTATTTCATGAAATCCTATATTCTCACTACTATTAAGAGCTTTTTCAAGACAGCTGAGTCACGGTAAGGTCAGAGGGAGAGCATCTGTTTTTGTAAAGATAAAGCTTTTATAAGTGATAAAGCTTTTAGAATAAACATGAGCAACAATAAGAGAAGATTAGCAAAGGCTTAATGCACTTCTACACCCACACACACTGAACAGCGTGGTGTAACTTGACCGGCTTGAGTCTCTGCTGCCAGGGAGCCACAAGCGACCATGTGTTGTGAGAAAGATGCAGAGAGGTCAGCATTCCCTCCCAGAAGACACTTTATTCCAGTTTCCTGTTTTATATTCGGTAATACAGACAACAGATGCAGAATTTGCTTAAAGCGATAGTTCAGTCATTTTGTTCAGGGTTCTGTTCAGATGGTTTATATATTTTGTTCTTGGTGTGTGTTTTACACAGGAACATCATTGGTGCTGTGGCACCAATGATGTTTTCTGTGTAAATAATCGACAGTTTCTCTGTAATTAACCATTCAGCGCAGACATGACAAGTGCTACCAACTGCAAGTAAATTATTAACGATTAACAGAGTCTCCCTTCAAAAATCCTGACATACCTCTTAAAATCTCGTCTTCAAAGTCTTGTTTTTATTCACGTCACGCTTTCTGTACACATTTAAACAGAGCAATCATTAATTTAAAAACATAGGCTGGCTCTATTCAGAAATCCGTTCCCCATTTTCCATTTCAATTTAAAAACTCCTCGTTTTCATTTTCCCTCTATTTTCATCCTCTCCTTCTGATTGGCCGGTTTGAATTTTCAAACTGAGACAGAGTTTTGCCCCCTCCCCTTTCAGTCCACAAACACCGGATATTAACTCGTCTTTTTCCTTCCCGTCCTTCCAAAAACAACCAGATGGTGAGACAGCAGCTGAGAGACAGACCGCGGCAGCGGGCGGAAACCCCTTAGAACGATACGACGGCCTCACACTCGTGCACTCTCTCGCTCTCGGAGTGGATAAAGACCTCATTGTGTCCTCCTTGACGTTAAAAATGTCGGAGGAACGTTGGAAATTTAACAAAGAGCAACTACTGACCAGGGGGAGCTCTGACCCACCCTGTGTTCACTTAGTGTTTACGTTGAAAAGGCTTTTATCAGGAATTCCTGAAGTGACTGGGATGACTGTAGATTATTTGCACATGCTCTGAAGGTCGCTTGCTTTAACCGTATCTGTGTCTGTCTGAAATGAATCTGCTCTGAAAGGTTTCTGGAGGCACTGTGCCACTCATCTCTATCATGAGGTCAGCTCAGAGTCCTGATGAGGCATTTCTACGTTTCTGTGAGCATAACTGAAATAAATGAGAGGAAAGTTGCCCTTTTTCCCTGAAGCAAAATCTGGCGACAGTCCAGTGACACACACACACACACACACACACACACACACACACACACAGACTTATGATAGCATTATGCTGGTCATATTTCAGAATCTGAAATAAGGATTATCCCCGGGGGGAGAACTCTTATCTCTAGTTGGTATACAGCTGAACAATGCTCCAAATCCAGAAGCCCATATTCATGAGTGAAGCCATCAAAGAATCATTGTTCTGTTGGAAAACCCAGATGGTTCTGTTTTTTAACCATCTGACCCAAACCATTTACCTTTGGTGAACAAAAACAAATACTGATTTTTATTGAATAGAGCTGAAATATATAAATAGAATCTTGAATGTTGACATTAAAATAGTAAGTAAATGTCAAAGTTTCAACACCGGCAAATTCTTTGACAGCAGAACCAAGACTAGCAGTTATGAAGCCAGCTAATAAATTTCTAGTAAACTTCAAGCTACACTGAGATTGCATTTCTCATTCATTCAAAATCATTTTGCGGCAACTGCTATACAAAATGTTGCTGATTTTAACACTTACTTTTACATCTTGCTCCAATGTCCTTATCAATTCTCCATCCACCTGGCCCGTTTGGGCTACGCGCAGAGAGCGCCGCTCTGCCTTTCTCAGTCGGTACTGCAGGATGCGGCAGGTTTTGTTTGCCTAAAGGGAGAAAGACATGACGTCACATGTCTTGTGTCTAAACCGTCCCTGTTCCTGCTGCAGTCAATGCAACACATGACCAGAAAACACTTAGAACAAAGTAGCATTTAATTCCTTTGGAATGGATTAAAATGTAAGAATTGAAACACAAAACAAAGGTAATAGATGGAAGATAGAGCAAAAATAGCAGCAGAGAGGGACTAGTGGTTAAGAAAGTGGCCTGAATCCTGAGCTCATAAAGCCAATACAGGGTTTAGCCAGTGAAACCATTATGAAGGTACTGTAGGCAAAACAAGGCAATTCATTTGCATAGCACATTTTCAGTAGCAGGGCAATTCAAAGTGCTTTACACGATTAGAAGGAAAATATACCGAAAAACAAAAAAAACAATGACATTGCAGTGGCAAAGTAAAGGAAAGGGATGGCAGGTTGAAAAACACAAGACAATTTATCATGTTTCAGTTCTTTATTTTATCAAAAGCAGCTCTAAACAAATGAACTTTTAGGTTTTTTTAAAAAAAAAAAAAGAAAAAATTTTTCCAGCAGTTTTGTCCAGATTTTCTTGAACCCCCCTGAGTCCAGACTACAAAGGTGTCTGTTGTAAACTAAATAAAAATCACTGGACATTGTGATAGCCATCTATAATAGGCAGCTTATTTTGAGCTCAATAACAATAACAATAGTTACTAATGCCACCCCTTGCATTTGGCCACGAGAAAGCAGCCAAAAAAATTCCTCTATAGCTAACATTGCAAGACTTAAGGAAGAAATGTGAGATGGTTATGTGCAAGAACACTCTGGTGCAATTAGATGTTTAAGCATTGCGAAATTAAAGGCTCACGTTGCTTTGAAGGGAAGCCTGGAGATCATTTTGCTAATCCAACCTCGGACTGGTCTTGCACAAAAGCATCAAAAGCAGATGACTGATAAACCTTTTCTTGCTTGCCTGCTTTGAAACATGCAGCAGCACTTTCCTTTGTCAAGATCGGCTCTGGCTTGTTCTTACCTGCTCCAGCTGTTGGCGCAGTTCCTGCAGCTGGTAAACATCGTCCTCCATGTACATGTCCCTCATTTCCAGCATCTCAGACCTCAGCTCCTCCATCTCGTCCTGGAGACGGTTCAAAAAGAAAAAAAAGGGAGGAGTTAAGAAAGTAACACATGTTTTCATTACAATTCAAGTCATATTGTGATAACGGCATATTTGACGGTAATTTACTCCCCAAGAGTGGACCGCAGTTAAAAGGTGAAAACATTATATGGACATAAAGGGAATCCTTCAACATTTATGAAGAGCTATTGAAGCCTCTTATCACCACGGCGAGGGAAATATCATCCCATTGACCTTGTTATCAACATAATCTCTTTGGTCAGCTCGTTGTCAGCCACTTCAACTTCTCTTCATTAGTCTAATAACTGCCTAATAATTACCTAATAATTACAGACTCAACTGTCTGCTGCAGCAGCTGGAAGGGTCATCAGAAAATAGAGTTACATAAACAAAAGTTATTGCAAGATGTTCTCACCGGAAATAAACCTATATCTGTCTATATCTGCCTTTATATATCAAAAGCTTTCAGGACATGAAATGTGAATCACACACACACACAAAAAACCTTAATTCTTGGACACCATGAAGAATGTGACAAAAACATTGCAAAGAGATCTGCTGCACATTACCTTCACGAATGTTACTATCTACTACCTCTCATTTTCAACAAATAGTAATCAGTGATTCATTTCAACCCAGAAACATGAATTGCATCATCCTTCTGAATCATATTTCGGGGTGCAGCTCTCATAGCAGCGTGGGTGTGAGTAATGAAACTATCATCCATGGGAAGAGGCTTGATGTGACAGCAGGATGTGTGTGACACAGTAGCGTGACTCCAAGACGAGCAGCGTGTGTTTGCTAAAATCTCCGCATGTACGTACATGAGTGAGGATGGTAGGAAACGGGAATGGGATGCAGCAGCACCAGTAGTAGTGGTAGTTGTAGTAGTGCTGACACAATTTTACTATAGTGAATAATGTGGGTCAGCTTCTGCAGAGCTGCTACTGTAGCAACAACAAGCTCTGGGGATGTGTCGCGATGTGTGCGTGGAATATGTAATGAGTCGAAGCGGGTTCAGCAGTAGGTAGGGTTCGCATGTGTCACTGCAGCAACAAAATACTCCTATGAGCGTGGAACTGCTAACGATTAAAGCTACTGCCTGTACGTTTTTTGAACATTGATCGGTCTCGATGATAATATAGTTTGTGGTCGATAGGATGGTTTTGATGTTTATCTGTGAACTCCACCTTCCCTAAAACAAGATGACCTCTGGTGACATCACATAAGGCACAACTGAGCCTTGAGCATATTCATTTATGCTTTCCTTGCTGCGTTTCTTCCTCTTTGATCACATTTTCAATCTAATCCCTTGTTCAAAGGTACTTACTTATATTTAGTACAGCAGCAGTTAAGCTTATCAGCTATATTTGGGAGCAGTGAATGTATTTCAGAACCTTTTGGCAAAAACAAGACGTGGATTTTTAAAGAGGTTTGAATTTATGAAATCCTACAGTTCATCACTCCACCACTGTGCCGTTTTTATTGTTAATGTGTATAGTTTTAATAGACAATAAAACACCACAGTGTAGTATTTCGGATTATAATGCAGCACAGTGTCTTGTAAGCAACCCGTTGTTGATGAAACTCTTGACTTCAGTAGGAAGCAATTTGTTCTCCAAGGACCACAAGTACAAATGTGCAATCCAGGGAGCAGAGGGTCGATTGCAAGAGGAAAGAGGGGGGAAATGGAGGAAATAAAAAAAATGAGAGGAGAAACAAGATAAAAGAAGAAACTGAAAAATATGGGGATTTAAGAGGGCTAGAGCACCAAAATAAGGATAAATCTCCAAAGATGAAGATTTAAAAAAAATCCTAGCTGAAGAGAAATTTGGAAATGGGTAAAACAAATCCCTCTCTATGCTTGCAGACCAATTGTACATAAAGATGATGAAACATGACAGAGGGAGGGGAGAAAGTGAGGACATGAAACCAGGGAATCACAAGTTATCGTGGCAAGAGACTTAGAGAGAGCTTGTTCCACTGACCTGCTTTTCACCGCTAACTGAGAAAGAAAAGGGAAGATTGTCTCTGTCATGTGAGCACACAGCCAGTCAGGAGAAAAAAATCAACCAATCAGCTGTCATGTTTAAGAGTCAGACACTTTAATATTTGAAATCATGCTGTAATCACATCTCTTGCTTTTATTTGGTCATGTTAAAGCCTCAGAGTTTAATATTTGTTTTGACAATTATTTAATACACCAACACAAAGAAGCACACGGGGAAGGACAATGTCATAAAAAAAGGAATCGTTTGAAAGCGGTGGCGTGCATCGTGGTGGGCCCTTTAACTCTGATACCCCTATATAAAACAAAGTGAAAAATTTTGGGGGTTTTTTCACTATTGAAATAGATTTTAGCCATTTCAATAGCTGAAATCCCTCAGCTATCGAACAGAGTCCATCTGTGTGTCATTTCATCTCTTTTTAAATACAGCTGTTCTCTGGAGGCCTCTCAGCTTTGTTGCAAACAAACATCTCACAGAGCAGGGTTTACTCCATCAGCAAGTGAAAACATGGGGGCAATACTGCAAGCCTACAAGAAAATGGCAGACCAGGTAAGAAGGTCATTCCTCAGAGAAGCAGCCAAGAAGCCCATGGTATCTCTGGAGTAGAAATACCAAGCTCAGGTTGGATTGGAGAGAGGGGAGAATCATTTTTAAAAGAAAGTCAAATTCAAACTTTTGCCACTTAGGGCCACCTAACACCCCACCTTGAATACACCATTGCAGCTTTAAAATGTGTCACTTGCAATGGGATATGGCAGACGGTCAGAGTTCATGTAAAATCAGTTGTAGATAAATTCAGGGAGAAAAACTGTTGGAGGCAACATAGACTTGAGACGGAGACAGAGGTTCACATTCCAGAAAGACAACAGTATAAACAAGGGATTCAATTAGAAGGGTTAGACTAATGTGTTAGCAAGACCCAGTTCAAGTCAAAAGACCAAAATCAAACAGATACTGTCTGTGGCAAGACTTGAGCATTGCCATTTTTGCATGCTGGTTTTTTTAATCTGCTGGTGGAAACAAATCCCTCAAAAACCTGAAGCTGCAACTGCAGCATAAGGTGAATGACTCAGAAAGGTTGAATACAAATGCACACCACACTTTTATTTATTTTTTTTTTTGTTTCAGCCATGTATCATTTTTCTTCCTCATTCAAATTATTTATATTTTGTTGGAAATATCACATAAATCCCCTGTAAATACTCTGCGGTTTGGTGCTGTAACATGACAAATGTGAAAAAAAGCAATAAATGTGAATGCTTGAGCAAGGCTCTCTGTATTTTATGTTAAAAGTTTGTTTTTTTCTTTTCCATAACATTCTCAGGTTGCAAGAGTATCATTCAGATTTCTTGATATGACAAATGATTTAGTGTCCTGTTAAAAGTATTTGCGACAAGTGATACATGGTTTAAAAATGAGGAAGGCAGGAACCATTTGTCCCATGACAGAGGGACTGAAGATAATTTAGGCAACTCCTTGCTGCTGTACACATAATTTAACATGCAAGTTCTTTATGCTGCTTGCAGGGTAAAAATAAAATGCAGGAAATGGCAAAAAGTCAATGTTATTCTAAGCAAAGTGAAATGTATATTTTGGTGCCAATTTCCAGATTATAAGCTAACTTGTGGATATTCATTCTCTGATACTAACCTAAACAGTTTTATTAGACTTAAATTATAAATAAAATGATTTAAGAACATTAGTAAAGGGTTTCTTTTTTATTTACGTTCTAATGCGTCTGTGTAACACAAGACTGCAGCAGAAGAGCTGCTAGCTTAGCTTACTACAAAATGCAATGTAGCCAAAAAAAATATGTTTTTTTTTGTTGAGGTGGGGAAATATTCGGAGCAGCATTTATTAACCTTAAAGCCACTTTCTGTCCTGTTTGCTTAGTAGTTATAGTGGACAAGGAGGTATTTTCTTCAAACAGAGCCAGCCTGCCTGTGCTCTGTTAAGCTAGCGTTCGTCTGCTGTAGTGTTGAGTTAACCTGTCACAAATTCAGATGTCAGGTTAAAAACCAAGATTTTTTTAATCACATTCATGTCAAGTTTTAGGTAATATATAACCAATAGATTTATTCAATCAAGTATAGGATTATGTTCATGATAACCAATGACTCAGGAAACCAAGAAATTGCTCTTTTGTGCCTTTAGCTGTTCAAACAAGAACCATTGGAGTTAAAATAATCTGTGACATTTACCCAAAGTCTTTGGGTCAATTCACCAACGCCTACTTCCATGTCTCTATGAACCTGGTCAAACTATTAGACATCGCTGTATTTTTTATTTGAAGTTATGATTTTTTTATAATTTCATAAATAATGATTTAATTTATACTGACAAACATAGCATGCTTCAATCTTCGCATTGTCTGCATGTTCCCTTTGTTAGATCAACTGGCCATGTTATCTGTTGTGAAATATTTCAGGCTGTGACCCCTGGAAAAAAAAAAAAACTAAATAAGTGTCATCAACACTGCTGATGCAGTTTATTCCTGTTATATTTTAGTTTTTAACCAAAAGGCATATTTACCCAAAGTGGACAATAAGAATATTTGAGAGTATCCATATAAATCATGTCACAGCAAGTACAAAAAAAAATCCTACCTACCAGGAAGTTAAAATAAAATCTCCCGGTGTCAAACGATGTAATGGTGCAATCACACTAATTCAAACCCGTTTCCTGTATGTACAAGGAAACTGATGCTCGTCTTGGATCTGAAACTGTAGTCACAGGATAGACATTCCTCAAAAATTAAGTCAACGCTGGGGAAAAATACTTTTCAAATCAGCGGGATAGCTACGAGTAGCAAAGACATACTCATACAGTAACACTTAAACAGCCCAGAAAGGTTTCTCTTTAACTTCAAGCGGAAGGAAAAACACTTGAAAAGAGTAGAAACAGAGCCAAATGTGGAGAAACAATGAAACTGTTGTTTGCCTGCCACACACACTGCACCAAGTGTGGTCTAAATAGCAAGGCATTGTAAAGTGTGTGCAGCAAGTAGTATTTTTGACACGCTGCAGACGTAAAAGATTTTTAAGTTGACTGATATTTATAGGCTAATCAACAGTGAAAGAGAGGCAGCACTACAAGCTCAGGCAGTAATACAGAGGCAGAGTCCAGATCAAACGGTGACAATGAACATCAACTGAGGCTTAAAGGAAAGAAGGTAGTCACGAATAAGATTTAGAATAAGGATTTAGCTCCAGTCTGTTAATCTGACGTTTAAACAGTTTGTTGTTTAGATCTTTGCAGGTGTTCCTCACAGCTGCAATGACAGATTAACTTGACTGCAGGCCCTCCCAGGAGTGTTTGCTGTGGTCTAAAGAGGTAGCTCTGAATCACGATGGCCTATATTCAATCTGCAGTCTGCCAGAGAAAAACGGCACTCAGAGGACGCAAAGAGTAGCTTTAAGTAAGAGAGAAACGCAGGAGTGTCATTATGCTTTAGTGTTCCACTTGCACAAATAAAAATTGCAAAGAAATGTCTGTGTTAGGAGGCAAGTAGTCTGTCCAGTACCACATTCAGAGAATATGGATCATTTTACTATTATAGCAATGGATGTAAAAGGTGACATTTTTACTTTTTTTTCCTAACTTTAACACTAAGACGAGATGAATGTCTTAAGAATTTAATTAACACCTTTGCATTACCAATTAGTCCGTTTAGAACTACCTGGGCATAAAGAACCAGAAACACACAGAGGCAAGTGTTCCTGATCAGTCATCGCTTCCAATCAATCTCTGACAATTACTGGCTTGTCTGGTCAGACGTTGCGAGAGCTTCGGGACATGCTCCCCAATTGATCTTTCCCTTAATCAGTCAATCTCAAGGTAGGCTTGACCAGTAGATTCAATTGTGCTGCTTTTCACTGCTGTCTACAGGCAATCTCTGAGACCTGAAACAGTTTTTTATTTTTTTATTTTTTATTTTTTAAACTGATAACATTGTCAGGCTAGTTCTACTGTAACAATTTCACTTAATATGCTGGCTGTCACTCTTCAGCAGTAACAACAGCGCAGTGTTTGTGTAAAATGGATCAGTTAAATACAGGTTTCCCAAAGAGATTGTGCCTGAAAGATGGACTACTGGCACTAAACTGTATCGTTTAATGTAAGCCCAGATACTTTAGGCTGTTCTTCCAAGGCTATTGTGTCTAAGGTCTCTAATATGTAAATAAATACAAATCACAATCAAACTTTTCAACCTGCACAAGCTGCCATTCAAATTACTTTTGGGTCCATCAGACCAAAGGATTTTGTTCAAAGATGGACAGTTTTCAGAGTAGCCTCATAGGTGCCAATAGTGCACCGATTTAAGTCTTTTTTCTAAACAGAAGGAAAAATGTTGCAGTTTTTCTCATCAGCAACTCAAAGCAATTTTTGTGTTCTCAGAGAGGAAAAACAAAAATCCCAAATGTAAATGACAGAAAACCCTGTAATACAAGAACAAACCACCTTCTTGTATCTCTTCCTACAATTGTGTGTTTTTCACTACATGCAGTGTGTTTAGTGCCTCATTCTGAACAGAAGTGCTATTGTTATTTGTCAGTGCAAACAGTCAAAGACATTTGACTGTAAGGGCCTCTGATTTGCAGAGGCGCTGCAGAACGCCTCCTGGGCAAGTTCCGATATCAAAATATGAATCAATGAAGCTCAGGGGAAAAAGCAAACTCCCAGGATGAATGGGAGGCTTACTGTTGGGTTCGATTCATCCTGAAAGTCAAAGCTCAGATCTGGGTTGGATAGTGTCACACGTTGTCGCTGCAATTTATAATTTATAGCTGCTCTGTGTTTTTGCTAGATGATCAGGATTTATGAAAATCCAATTTCAGAGTACCAAAAAGCATGCACCATTAATTCGGTCAATACAATAGAAAAGGGGAGGCTTTGAGAACAGAGGAAAGTAATCGAGTGGCACCAAAATTTGACAACCTATATTAGGCTGCTGTATTGTTTCCAGCTAAACCAGTGTAAAATGAAATATGGCCACTACTACCAACAACAACAACTTGCAATGTAATTCAATGAAGCAGAATCTCCTTCAAACCCAAGATGCAACTATTGAAATTATTTACATTCCTTCCACTTTAAGAGGTGGAAAGCATATCTGTTTGGTCTTTTGTTAACGTCTAGTCACAACGATCCTTCACAGATCATGCGCAGAGAGGGGTTCCCAAAACAATCTTGACATGGGAAAAAAAAGTCAGAACGAACCAAAGAAATGTCAGCAGCTTAAGGTGCGCTGCATGAAGTGAAAAACAGCAAAACCTACCGAGTTATTAATTGTAAAATGACGCGATTTTTAATATTTATGTCTGACAGTGATGCGTGTTAGTTAATACGGTCCGTGCGTTTAAGGGAACCACAGAAGATGAATGTTCCTTACTTTGAGGTAATCATTTTCAGATCTCAGCTCTTCTATTTCCCTGAGGTACTCCTCATGCATGCCGTCGGTAAACTCCTCCGTGAGGTCTGAGAACGCCAGGGATGTGCTGGCAGGCACCCTGCTGTCAAACGAGGTGGCCGACCGCTCCTCGCCCGGGGAAATGCTATCCTCCCCGGTCTCCACGCTCAGAGAGAACCGATCCTTTTCATCTTTCTCCGCGGTGGAGCAGGTGTTCTTGGCGGCTGCTCGCTGACCAGCTCTGCTCCCGAGCGGCTTCTCTCCCTCTGCGCCGCGGCTGCTCCTCGACTCGGCGTCGCTGCTCCCAGCATCCGCTGAGAGTTTGTTTTCCTCGGAGGCGCAGTCCGAAAGCTCGGAGCTGCTGTCTGTCGGGGAGAGCTTCCCCGCGGCGCACCCAGAGTCTTTGGATAGGTCGTCGGAACCTGTGCTGGCGTCCGACACCTTCCTCCGGCCGCCGTTGCTTTTTGCCGCTTTGGACGCCGAAGTCTTGGACAGCAGCGAAGATTTTCCCACTGTTTTACCACCGCCCCTCTCGGCTTTACCGTCCTTTCCAGCGAGGCTGCCCACAGGGCTGCGCCTGGAAATGCGGCTGCCCAGATGGATAGCTCCGGGCTTGACGCTCAGGGTCGTGCTCCCGATCCCTCCGCGGATCTTTGTGAGCGACCAACCGGGCACGTCCTTCGGTCTCGCCGGAGACGGTGCCCGGTTTATCTTCTTCTTCCCGCCCGTGTGAGCGGGCTGTGCCGCCGTTTCAGCCCCGGGGTGCTGCTGCGGCTGACCGGGCACCGCGTGCTGCGCCTGGCCGCCGTCCGAGCTCTCCGTCCCGCCTCCGCTTTCCATCTTCTGCCGGAGATGAAGTCTCCGTTCCTTTGGCGAGGCGAAGGAGAGGTGAGTCGGACAGTTATGGACATCAACCTCCTTTGTTTTTGTCATTCATTCCGTTTAGGGCGACACAATGAAAAGCTGAAATAAACCACCTCCTCTATGCCGAATTAGGGAGGCAGAAGTTGAATAAACAGCCGCAGAGCAACACAAAAGGGAGACCAGTCCTCCTCCTACAATGAGAGCTTGCAGAGCAACAGGACGACGCGGAGGAAGATGAGCCTGAAAGCTGCAAAAATGCTAAACAAAAACCCCAGTTTGGGAAGCAGATTTTCAAACTACTCCGATTTGTTGTTGTCCTCTCATTTCTTTAGGATTTCTTTGCGCGGATAGCACAAACCAACCGGTTCCTGCTTCGGAGCAACTGTGTCTGAGAAGAGGGAAGCAATGTGGTGGCTATGGTCACTATCTCTCTCCCCCTCTCCCCGCCCAGATAATGGGATGCATTGAAAGACGAGGCGAATCGCATTTCTGAAGCTCTGTCGCCACCGTTGTGAGAAGAACACACAAAGCCGGAAAAAAATTAAGATAAAAAAATTAACAAATCCATGCGTATTATGGAAAGCGAAACATTCAAATGAATTTAGCTATTACACACAAAAAAATCCCAGCAAAAATTCTTATCCATTGGCAGAGTGCCAGGTATTTGAAGGACGTAATAAAAGACATTAACACGGTAAACAGAAAGGTCAAAATAATTTTTGCAGCACACCGTTGTCTGTCAAGATGAGGTTGTAGTCATACAACAAACTTGAGAACCGCTGATTAAAATGCACGTTTGATATGCATAAAAAGAAATGCATATCAAAACATCTTTAAGTCACATCTCTAAAGAAGATACACACTTAAAGTCTTTAGCCTAACATGGTAGTGTTCAGATACAAAGTGGAGAAAGGTTTTTAGATTTCTCTAAAGCTAAAAATCAATGTTTTAAAAAGAAAACAACTTCAATATGTATATTTACCTTACTTCTTCCACATACTGATGCAGATTCTCTCTCAGGAGCCCGTAAGTCGAGGACAAATTGACTTTTCTTTTTTCTTGAAGAAGTCTCAACTCTCATTCTAAAGGCGTCTTCAGTTCTGACCAACATAAGACGTTATGGGCTTATGAGTTGAGGTCAGAACAATCACATTTATGAGGCCAATGAGGTCACAAATGGGACGATTAGGGCATGCGAGTCACTGTCGTCACACTGTTCACAGCTCAGCGTAACTTCCAACCGTGTTTTGAAGTTGAAGAACTCTTCTGGATGAAGAAGTACATTTTTGTAAGAACAAATCTGCATTGATTCTGCTGAAAACAGAAAACGTTCTTTACCAAGACAAAACATCCCTTTGTTTTGCTTTTGAAATCACCTCATTTGATGTGGTAAGATTTAGGACCTCACAGTGGCCCAAACCTCACTGTGAGACCAGAGGGAGGAAACTGTAAACCAATCACCAAATGCTTCCACAATACAAGCAGCATATTTCACTAATTGTGGATGAAAAATACCCCGACGTGCCTCTCATTGACGTACTCTCCCAGTTACAGAGCCCAATAGATCCCAGTTGCTTTTGGGGCACGAGAAACAATAGGAAATCGCTGCGTTTGCAAGACATTTTCAGTGCAGTAATTGGATGGCCGTGTAGGTGGGTGAAAACATGAGCTGCATCAGCACCGTCACTGCACTTTATCCAGCCTTCTGAGAATAAGTGATTGGCATTGTGTCACATTTTTACTGTCCTATTTTTTGGAATGTTTTGCACTTTTAATTTTAGTTACATTTGTACTTTCATTTCAAATTCGTAGGACTAAACCACAAAATGTATTCCCCCAACTGCAGATTTATCAGGCTAAACTAGTCATTATTTGTCCTAGTGGAAAATTACTTACTGCAAAAAGTGTGACTCATGTGCCCTATTTTGAAAAAAGAAAATCTCTACATTCTTTATTTTCTGCAGCACAGAATTGGAGGTCACCTACATCCTAGAAAGTCAGTAAGCAGTGCTCTGTATAGGCTATATACTGCTTTAATCTGACTGGTTTCCCTCCGATTTAAAGAACAGAAGTTAAAATCTGTAAAAATGTGTGACCACATGAATAGCTTCTTTAACCAGCGGGGTTTCCCATGATGTAATACTTGGAACACTTTTGGTTTTAATACTTCCCAATGCAGGAAGTATTAAGTATTTCGTTGGCATCCATACAAAATACCTATTACTCGTGTTATGAGTAATATTTATTTGCACATGTTGATTAAGCAACACCAATTTGCTAGTTCAGTGTTTGTAACTTCATGGAATCATTTTTGGTTCCATCTTGACTCTGGGTTCTCTTGAAAAAGTCATCTCCTGGTTTTGTCTCTTTCACTAAAGGCCATTTGCTATACTCAAAAGTGTTGTGTTGTCTGCTTAACTCAAATACTTTTTTTTTTATTTCTTTGCGCTTAAACGTCTGTTATACATCATTTATTGGAATAGAAAAAGCATCACTGAAGAACTTTTAAGTCAATCAGAATGGGTATTGCTCTAACCTTTGTTTTGTGTGCATTATACAGTGTATATATATATATATATATATCTGATCTGAATGATTAATTGGTAGGGTACTACTGTCAGGATTCAAACATGTACTGACATTGAAACTGCATGCTTCGACATAGTTAGATAATCTACAGTATCATTATTGAGATGAGCTCAGTTTAATGGGCTCTATTACATAACGGGGATTTGTGGTTTATGCTGCTGGGTTTTGATCTCAGACAGTCACCACAGAGGGATCGTCTTGTCAAAACATCTCTTATTTAAGTATCTTTGAGAAAATGTAATATATTATGGAGCAGTGTTTTATTACATGTCTGACATGTAATAAAACTTGTAATTGAGCTCCCAGCTCAATGGAAATCAGTAAAAAAAATCAAAATAAATTACACCAAAACTGTTGATGCACAAACAATATTTTTAATATTTTTCACAAAGTGCTAGAGAAAATCAGCCAGTTTGGTTGCCCTTATCCAATAAGAGGAGGAAAGTAACATACAAGTACATATAAAAAAAATAATATTGCGTAGAAGTGCAATATTTCTTGGCAGCCACTTCAGAAAGTGAAGCAGTTATTTTAAAGAGGTTATTTACACAGAGAATATTATTTCTAGCTCTTTTTTTTTTTGCAGTTTTAATGATTGCAACATTCAGGTAAAGAAAACCCAAAATTAATTTCCTCATGTCATAGAAGACCAATCAAAAACGGCTATTTTTGATCACAAATGTCAGGATTTTGAAAACTAGCTTTAACTTATTATATACATTTATGGACTTAATACTTGTTTGGGTGTCTTCTTGCATGAATTACTGCATCAGTGTACAATGGCATAGGTCAACTGCCTCATTGGATTTGATATCTCTCATCTTCTTCCTGGCAACAGCCCACAGATTTTCTGAGGTTTCGGTCAGGAGAGTTTGTGGGCCAATGAAGAACAAGAACACTGTGGTCAGTGGTCCAGCTTTAGGTATCTTTGGCAGTGTGGATCTTTGGCCAAGTCCTGCTGGAAAATAAAATCAATATCTCATACAGCTTGTTAGCCGAGGGAAGCATGAAACACTCCAGAATTGGACTGTTGTGTTGACTGCGGGCTCTGGACATTCAGAAAACACAATGGACCAACACCAGCAGACGGCATTGCAACCCAAACCATCACTGGATGTGAAAACTTCAAACTGGACTTCAAGCACTGTAGATTCTGTGCCTCCACTCTTTCTCCCAGACTTTGCTTTCCAAATGAAATGCAGAATTTACTTTCATCTGAAACAGTTCCTCTCTGCTTGTGCATCTTTCTTTTCCTACCCGATTCCTCCCCTCCACTCAATTTTGTGGTAATATGCTCGGACACAGAACTTTGAGAACAACCTGCTTTTTCACCGATGATCTTTTGTGACTTACCCTTCTTGCCTTCTGTCAAGACAGCAGTCTTTCCCATGATAGAATCGTTTAAAGCCTCAGGAAACCTTCGCAGGTGTTTTGAGTTAGTTGATTGGGGTGTGGTACCGTGAGTTTCCAATAATTACCCTTTTCAAAGTATTCTAAGTTTCTGAAACACTAATTCTTGGATTTTCATTATCTGTAGTCTATAATAATCACAATTACTCAAAACAAAGTCTTGAATTATATTAGTATGTGTGATGAGTCTATATAACGCAGGAGTTTCACTTTCTTACATGACTAACAAGGAATATTGCATTTTGCATAATATTCAAATGTTTTGAGCTGTATCTGTGTAGAAAGAGGAAAAAAATAGGACAATCTTTTACCGCCACCTTGTGTTCAGAATGAAGAGTTGCAGCACAGTAGTTCTAAGAGGAGCAATCATAAACAAGGAAGAAAACATTTAAGTGATAAGGTAAAATTATTCGCATGACCACAAGTTATGTAATATTTTGCAGTAACTGCTATGCACAGTATTCATAGGTGTGTTTTTCTTACTAACAAATGTATATTGACAATAAAAGCAGAGCTGAGTTATGACATGAGTTTGGATTTTGACATCACACATTACAATGTTTTACAAAGTTTGTTGAAGAAAAGCAAAACAAAAAATTAGACATATTTGTTCATAGTTTGATTAATTACATCACAAGAGGACATTTCCTGGTCCTCTTTCAAAATTGCTCTCCTGGGGGACACCTGCATCAAACTACTTTTCTATTACTTATGATGGGGAGTGAGCGCTCCTCGAGGTTGTGCACACCATAAGAACTAAACGAATGTTTCTGTTAACTCTGACTAATTAAAAGAACACTTTGATTTACAGAGTTTGATTCGTCAGTTCAAAAAAAGTTGGAAGTCCTTTTGATTAACATGGTGCCTTACCGAGTTCTTTGCAGAATGATTTAAACTGCAATTAATTGTGTACAGGTCATGATGACCATGACCCTTTATTTAGTGGTACATCAGAAAAATCTCACAAATCCACAGCACTGCGTTGTTTTGTTAGAATTTCTTTATGACGCCCAGGGCCTCTGTATGTGCTAAGAATGACTGTGTCTTTGTGTGAGCGTCTGAGTAGAAGCAGGACTCTGTGTCCCACTGAGAGGATGAATAGAAACTATTTTTTCCTCCAATGTTCTCCGCCTGCTCCCCTCCTCCTCTCCTGCCCTCTCTGATCACATTCTCTGTTCTCCTCATCACACCATTATTGTTATGTAACTGCAGAGACAAACAGGACACTGCCTTTCTGTCCCCTGCTGGTTATCACAACACTAAATTAAACTGGAATAAGGCCTTTCTTATTTATGCTTAGTTTAAATGAAAAATGTAGTTCAAAACCTATTTACACTTGGCTATTTTTTCATTTTTTTTAATGTTATATGGTCACATAAATAAATATGAGAATTGATGACTGACCATTTTTAGCTTAGAATGACCTAAGACTGACCTTGGTGTTTGAATGAACCTCATGCATGTCTTCATCTATGGGGATGCAGTCAGCTATATCAGACATATCAGTGACTAACTAGTAAGATACATTATTTATGAAAGAAATAATATGGCTTAGATGAGGTCTCATACAGGGCCTGAAATGAACCCCTTATCTGACTACAAGAGTGGGCCAAAGTAATACTGAATATAGATTCACAGAGTTTGCAACGATAAAATATAATACATTTTTACAACAATAATAATAAAAAAACTGCGGTCAAAAGTGTTTCTCCAGTATCGTCGCTGCATTCACTCAGTTCATCTTCCCATCAACTCTGTCCAGCTGAAGAAAAGGAGAACAACATAATGCATTCTGACTGTTGTGCAGTGTTGCTTTTCTTCAAGACAGTTTGAATGTAGACTGACAACTGCAGTTTTCTCCTTATCTGACAAGAGCATGCTTGCTTTGTCCTTAAATGGTTTGCAACTAACTTAAATGGGACTGTAGATGGGAAAAGGTCACATTGGTGGAGTGCATGCACGGATAAGAGTTGTGGCAACAGAATATAGCATTTATACTGCATTTAAAGATTGATTCTATTTACTAATTACAAGGACAACAAGGTTCTGGCAGAACAGAAATTTACTTCTTAATTTTTATTTTATAAAAACATATGAGGAATCATTTTTGTTCCACTGTTGAGGCATACCATTAATATAGCACAACTCAAGACCCTTTCACCTCTTTTAGGTGCATTTGATCAAATGGATCACCATAATTAATAGTTCTATTATATTTTGTAAGATTACACGTATGCACATGTTTGTGTTGGTAGATAAAATAAAAATCCAAGTAATCCAAATGAATATGTGGTTGTAACATCACAAAATGTAAAGAAAATCTATCTATCTATCTATCTATCTATCTATCTATCTATCTATCTATCTATCTATCTATCTATCTATCTATCTATCTATCTATCTATCTATCTATCTATCGATCATTGTTTTGGTGGTTCTCTCGCTCTCTCTATCTTTCACCTGATTGGCTGCCGACCACGTCTGTCCATCGTCCGGCCACGCCCACTGTGCTAGCGGCTTCCGCTTTAGTGTACAGACAAGGCTACACGCAATTCCTGCCCATCTTTCTGGGTTTGCCAAAAACATTCAGAGAGGAGCCACTGCGGAGGTAAGAAGACAGACATTTTAACGTCCTGATTGTGGACTATCTATTTGTTTTCAGACCAGGAACTCTTGCTTTGTCTGTTATCTTCAAAGAATACTGCTAACTGTGCTAACTAGCCATATTTCTTTTTCAATATAGCCCGCCCGCTAACTCCAACAACGCTAGCTGTCAAAAAGGAAAAAAAAAAAAAAAAAAAAGCTTTCATACCTCCGTCAGTCAGGACTTTGAATGCCAGCTGGACGTCTGCTTTTAGGGAAAAACAACGAGTGTTGTGTTGTGTTTTGTTTTTTTCTTATCCTCGTTTTTGTTTATAATTCAAGCTGGGATTTTATGTACGCTTTAGATTGGCTAGCTAGATCAATTTTCACTTTGTGCTGGTAATATTAGCAAGAAAGACGTGACATATTTGGGAAAAGTCCCCACAATGGGTGTCTCTTTTGACAAATGCCCTTGTAAATATATTGCTAAGCAGCAACAATTAGGGTGTATTTCGTATTTTTAAGCGTAACTTTCACATAGAGTGTTTGTGTGGTTGAATCTTACTCCCAAAACGTGATGTAAGGAAACTTCTAATGTGTCCTTTCGTGTTTAACTTCTTAGTAAATGGTGGGAATGTTCCCCTGCTTGTTTGACTTCTCGCCGCTTCGGTCACCGTCTGCTTCTGACTTTACCTTTTTAACCCGGAGTAAACTGCAGGTCTTTGACACCCACATTTTTGCCGTGATACAGCGTGCCTCTTTATCTGCCCTTCCCCACCAAGAGACAAATTCTCAGTGGCAAACGCTGCTGTATCATCGTGTGTTGCATATTGCGTAGACTTACCAAAACACCAACATTTCTTCATACTCCTGCTCCTTGCATGTAACGAACTAATATCTTAGCAAAATTATTTTTTTTAATTCGTTTTTTAAAGTACAATTGTATGAGTGTACACGGATAGAAGTAGGATTATGTAGTACTACCAGAAATATGTTGGTGTCTGGAATGAACAAGAATGTTTCTTGCAAAATCTTAGACGTTTATGGTGGAAAGAAGAAGAAGAAGAAGAAGAAAAAACAAGCCTTTTATTTGACATTATATTTCAACATTGGGCCACTCTGGGGATTTACAGTTGCAATCATTTTGTTTTGCGTCTTCTTCCCTAAGGTGCCTTAATTACCCCCATAGTTAGTAACTATGGGGATAGTCTCCATCTGAAAGGGAAATTTGTGTCTTTAGTACCAACGTTCTCCTAACAACAGCAATGCCAGGGACTTTTTTTTTTCATTTTCTAGCACATGCTGAAGAATAATTTAGTTGTGAAATGTGTATTTTGTGATTTGTGGAAAGGGAAGAGGAAGACAATGTTGTAATACGTGTACTTTAAGCCTTGTTTCAACACGTCTGTGTGGAGCGTTGCAGCGTTGGCGTGGACCAGGACACATAGACGTATAGTCACATGAATTACCGTGTCATTAAGTTGTTGGATTTGAATATGAATTAGCTGGTAACCTTTAGCTTTTTCTCCAGAAGGACGTCATATGAAGACGTTTATAAGCCACTTGCTTTTTTTTTTTCTTTTTTTTTTAAATAGTATTGCTGTGCTGTGCCACATGAGAATAAAGGTGAGCTTGAGGTAATGCTGCTTCTACTAGGCAACCCTCCCAGCAACAAAGAGATATTACTGTATGTTTAATTTATGGCTGATAAAGAGAGCCAACCCGGAGCCTCTCTTACAAAGGCACTGTTAACTTACTCTGCCTTTAATGGCTTGTTGTCAAAGGGGAAGCTTGCTGGTCAGCCAGGACTAAATATGAGACCAACCCTGTATCATTATGTAAACATACTGTCAATGCTAGGCAATATTGCCATAATGGGTACTTAAATATTGATCCGGTTACTCTTTGTAAGGAGTTGACAGCCTTGTGTTAAATTTTTCAATAAGTCCACCAGTCCAAATTACATTTTATTTCCCCCCGTCAGCACAGACGTGTTTTGGATACTCTAAAACTCTGGCACATGATGTGTGGAGCTGTTATCGTACTTTAGATTAAATTGTTATAATTACGTCACAGTGTGATAACGTTGAGGGGAAAAAAAAACAAAAAAAACAATTCTTTGTAACAAAGTATTTACAAAAAAATGAAAACTAAACATGATCTAATTGCTTTAATTTATGCCACAAAAGTATCACTTATTGACAGTGCTGCTTGTTATTAGGATGATTATAACAATGGCGTATTCTTCATCAGTAAGGAGAATTAAGCAAAAATATAGACAGAACTCTGATAAAATCGTGTTGTGTTTGTTGTGCAGAAGCAAACCTCTTACTGTTGTGCTTTTCTCATGAAATAATCCCAGTATTGCAAAGTAGGTTTGTCTGATGTCAATAAAACATGTAGCTGTAATGCTATTGCCCAATACTGTGGCGATGGTGATGTTGATTATGACTAGGCTACATTTGCATTTGGCCAGTCACCTGGAATTTTGCAGCAACAGGTGGGGGAAGGGCAATGCTGGATTACTTCCTTTTATCTAATAGTGTGACAAAAAGTTTTAGCAGCTTTGACATTTGCTTTTTACAAAATTTTAACCCATTATTCTGCTCACCAGTTTAAATCCATCCTCATCATTTTGGTATACTAAACTGTAATATTGTCACAGAAAAGGTCACAGCTGATTTGAATTAATTTGAATCTAGTAATTAAAAAAAATGTTTTTGCAGAGTTTTGTTTGGTAATGCAGATTGTTCTCCATATGAACCATCTTTTTGGGTTAGTGGGTCACCATGTGTTTATGTCAGATAAGTGATGGTGGAGATTGGCTTTGTCCTGAGTGTCCTTTCATGCTTCCTGTCTTTTGTTTACTGATTTTTTTTAAAGCAACAGTAAACACACAGTTAGTCAAACTAGTATAACCTCGTGAAACATTTGTGAATGAAGCTACACACCAATGAAAACACAGCAAAGGCAGTAAAGTTTTGCACACAGAAGTTGACTGGATAAAACTCAATCCCAGCATTTATAACTCAGGGAGGGAAAAAACATTATTTTCTTCTCCGATACAGTTGCATTCAGCATGATTTCAAACTGCGATGACCAGAAGGTTTCTGGTCTCAAAATTATTGACGGGTTAGGTATAGAGATTGGACACATTTAAATCTCGAGGCGCTGAGCCAGTTTAATGTCTTGTGATTTTGAAAGTGATACTCATCCTGGAAGGGTTTCCACTCTAACAGGTATCGCTGGAATGTGCTGAGTCATGCTACACCAATTGCCAAGTTTTGTATGCGAGTATTTGTGAGAGAAAGACGTTCAGCAGAGGATCACGAAAAGGCAATACTTATGTTTGTAGAACAGCAGAGGATTAATTAGGCTGTTCTAAATCCCAACACATACTGAATTAGTGTGTAATGATTATCTAGGTATTGATGAACAACCCATACATTTTACTGTTATCAGCATGGGCATACAGTGCTTTCCCCACTAACAGGTTCCATATGTTTTTGCCTTGTTATTGAATTGAAGTGAATTGTAACATACGGCAAATATTACCCGAGGAAAGACAAAATTAAGTTTTCAATAGATAATTTCATTTCTTAAGGAGAAATCGCAATCCTAATCAATCTTGCTCTTTGTGAAAATGTAATCACAACTTCTTACATCCTTGTTAAATCGTTATTTTTCGTTGTTTTGATTTTACTTGCCACTCTCAGGCCTGGTTACTGCCAGACCCGCAGAATCAAGAAATCACTCAAACAGAACTTCTCCGAGTACACGAAATTTGCTAAAAGATCTCATGATTTAAAGAAGTTGAAAAACGTGTACATATTTTATTCTGGAAAGGGTTACAGAGCAATTTGTCATGCTTTGGGAGAACACTCTTAGCTAATATATGCAAAAAAAGGCATATCCTTTGTTCATTCAACTTTGGCAGCTGTGTTTTTTTGGAACATCGATGTTTTTCCATCCTTTCAAGTATGACGCACTGTAACCATTTCTCGGCCCCAGTGAAACACACTATGCAGCTCCCCTGGAAGAAATGCTTGTGGGAGGGTTTATTGGCACAGTTGGCTTTAAGTTTGTTTGCAGTTTGAATAAGTCGCCATACTAAACATTGTGTGTTTTTTTGGTTCTATGACTCCACCAAACAGCAGAGCTAAGGAAGGTGGATGGAAATAATCACAAGTTACATTTCGGGACATAACGTTCTCTTTAGCCACTTCTCTCGATCTGATCTACATTTTGTAAGCTGTACATCTTTTTCTTTCCAGACTCCCACATTTCTGAGATAACATTCATCTTTAAAAGGTTGCAATTATTGCACTCATTTTTATATATCAAGGAAAAGAAAAAAAAAAACATTTATTTTGTAGGAACATTTGACACAACAACAACAAATTCATGCTTATAATCTCATTTCTTGCTTTATGTTTTGTAAAGATAATCGCATTACAAAAATGACACGGAACTTGATTAAAACCAAACTGACAGGGACTTCTAAATCCAGTGATGTGTTTATAAATGGATTTCAGTGCTATTTTAGAATGAAAGCAGCTTCTTGGCATTTTAAAAACTAATAAGAACTTGTTTGTGCTCGTGTTCAGAGCAAAAGTAGACTAAACTCTGCGGCTGCTTCCAAGAACATTCAAGTGAATGTTCTTGACCGGAACATTCACTTGAATGTTCTTGTGAATGTTCTTGAAAGTCTTGTGATTGACGTCGGATGAATTTGATTTTATACTTCGGTTGTTCTATTAAGAAGTCATTTGACGTTTAAACTTATTCAGTCTTGTGATAAATTCATCTTCCTTAAGTGTCTTGTTGCAACCACAGTGTTCTGAACACATGTTTGATAGTGTGGAAAAGTACTTGATGTTTACTGTAAGTGCATGCAGAGCGGATGTGTCATGACTTGTAACATAAGTTTGCATGCTTTAAAACTCTCTGTAGGAAAACAAAAACCACAAACATTCTTGTTTGTTCTGTTGTCTAGTTGACCAGCTCCAGAGTGCTTCCTAGTACTTTCAGTCTGGATAAATAACGATTTAACACTTGAAATGTTTCTATAATATGACTTTACTTCATCAGTTCAGTCCATCAAGACTAACATTCGATTTTTGATTTATGGCTTTATTTTAGAAACAATGGGAAGCAAACAGGCATTTAAATTCTTGATTTATAAACACTTCTCTTATTTCAGTAATTCAAAAACCTGATGTTGAACTACTTCCTCAGTGACGAGATACTTGAACAACGAGGAACTCCTCTATTTCCATAGCAACTCTCCTTCCAACTCACTAGCTGGGGTTTTTTTCTTTTTACAATTTCTGCCCAAATTAATGCACGTCAGCCCTACAGTCAAAATGCTTTTCTGTTTAGACTCTTTTTAGAAGTGTGTGTGCGCATCTCCCGCTTCTCAGGCTGCACTGACAATCCCTTTTTCACAGATTTCACAGTCAAAACGTTTTCTTTCCGTCTCAACCCTGTTGATGGCCAAACCCTTTAGCAGTGAGGGATTTGACACCAGATTCTTCAAAACCTCCAGGCAATAAGTTATTCTCCTTTATGAAACGCATGTTTTCTCTTGTGACTGTTTCTCATGTTTCTCCAGTGACTGGATCGGCTTCCACCCACCTTTCTGTAGCTACGTTTCCTTTGACCATAAAATTGTGCAAATTGTGATTACGAAAACAAATCCACTTAATGTAAAAAAAAACAACTCAACATTCTTTGATAAAAAGTTTTTGTAGTAGGATGAGGTGGTTTTTCAGTATCTGTGTATTGCAAAGCTTGTCGCTCCAACACCTGAAAAAAGACACCAACGTCTCCTCTGATGGCTGAAGACAAATGCTAGTGCTGTGGTCAAAATATCAATATATGTCACCAAAGCGTGATTTTTAATGACTTATCATGCCAAGAAGCTTCTTTACATTAGAATATCAAAAACATTTTGCGCACATTTGTAATGTACCATCTTTGTGTTTTGTAGTTTCAAATCTGGACATGTTTGGGGTCTTCTTCACCCTTTGATCTCTGCAGCAACTTTAAACTGTAGATTTTGCAGTTTGAACTTGCCTTGACTACTCACATGACGCCCAGCTTTGTTGCAGTCTGATATAAACATTGTACAATAGCCATTGCATTCTTGAGGCTCATGTGAAGTAAGCTCAACACACCCATCCTTACTGGGTTGTCATGGCCGTCGAGTGACGACACGGGAAAGGAAACTGCTGTCCAGCTGGATGGTTCACTCAGAAGCTACACAACATGGTTGCTCTGCACCATGTGACAAAATATTTGACTTAAGCCCATATTTGGTTTGTTTATGTTTGCTATTTAGTTTGAGTGTTCATCTTATTGTATGCCTTTATTTTTATTTGAGTGTGTGTCTGTGAATACCGCCCGCTGTGTGTGTCTCAAAGCATACGGAGACAGGTGTGTCAAGTACTGATGTTGGTGTGTGTGGCCAGACATCTAGAGGTGTGTTCAGTGCCAGGCTTTGTATTGAACTGAAAGGCATCACACAGTCAGTTGGCCAAGGAAGCGATCAGGAGGTCAGTAAGTAGATGTTTGTATTGTAAATACTAATTCTGTGTTATACTGTGTTAAAGTGGCCATGAGGTATGGAGGTATACCAAGATTTTGAAGCTACACATTGATAAACTGCTTAATGTATGGTCATATTTTAGTAATTTTGTTTATTTTAAGTTGTAAAGAAAGCACAAAAGAGTTGTCAGCAGGCCAGAAGAGGACTTGTGCACTTCTCTGTGTTACAAGGAAAACTTTAGAGATATTTCCAGTAGATACCTAAATTTAGTGAGTCTTCCATATTTCAGCTTATGAGTGCTTCATGCATTCATAAAAATCTAAATTCTCTGACTGGAACAGCATTTGTAATTAGGAGCAGATTGCAACTACCTTCTTCTTAAAAAAAAGATGAAAAAGAAAAGAAAACAAAAACATCCACCATTTGCGATACCAAATTATATTTTATCCTGAATAGATTATTTTGTATTTAGATGATCAGAAGATAAAATAATATATATGGAGCAAGCATGCTACTTTTAATTGTGTGCCAATAGATTCCGCATAAATAGTTATGTTTCTTACAGAATAGTTTTTGTAGAAAAAAAAAAAAAGCTCTTTCAATTTTTAAGCCTAGAAACTTTAAGCTAGAAATGCATGTCTCTTTTATCAGCAGTGTTCCAGTGTGGAGTATTTGGGTCATTTGATAAGCTTTTGTCCAAGAATGGGAGCGTAATTGTGATGTGCGCATGGTGCCATGTCTGTCACGGTTACGTAACAACTCACAGACATCTGAGAGAGAGAGTGACCGATATGATCTGAGGGTCTGCTCCGGCCAATCAGATAGCTTGTCTCCACTTCCACTCTGTCAGTGGGTGTGGGCGTGTGAACCTAGCAAACTTATCAGCACAGTCATGGAAGACCTATTTGCTGCAACTTGGAGCAAAACAGGGTTACCTTGTCCTAATAAATTCTGATAAGTTGGTGACTTGACATTGTTTACAGTCGCGAGGATTTAGCTTGATCTTCATCTACAATCACAAAAAAACATCGTGTTCCGACGTGATTAAGTTTCATAACAACTACATCTATTAATCATTTAACTGCAAGATTAATAATTTATCTCAGATTTATTCTCAGAAACTGTCAACTGCAGTTTCTTGTTGAATAAAAAAATCTATTCAAGTCTTAGAAGAAGCTGTGCCACCTTAACTGTGCTTGCATATATTTGTAACTGAGGGTAATGTGTCAATCATTGATTTTAATCCTCACTTTCTCTTTTGTAAAAATAGTTTTCTCATAATTTAAATAGTTTTCCTGCCCTCTTATATAACCCAACCTTTAGAAACGAGCTTGTAATAGAATGTGGAAAGGGAGTAGCAGCATGTAGCAGCACGGGGTAATTTAATCGAATGACACGTCCTGCAAAAAAGGCACAAAGACAGATTTTGTTATTCATAGATACTGATCTGTTGACCTTAAATTAAATGACTTTTTTATAGAGTAGACATTGTTGAATTGTTTCTAGTAAAACCTTCAGAAGACAGCAGTCCAGGAAATCCTGAAGAAAATATGTATGATTAACTATTCACTGAATTATTAGTTTTACTAGAAGAAAGAGTTAAACACTATTTGTGGAAATGTTTGTGGTCTTGACGTAATTTCAGTGTGAGACCTATCTTCGGTTATTACTTTAAAACTAAAGATCAACCAGTTCATCAAGGCTGGAAACATGTTGCCTGTGTTACTGTACAGCATTTTGTGATTTTGTCTGTTAAAAGTGCTTTATAAATAAACTTAACTTACTTACTACTTTCGCTTTTTTCTGGCCCATTTCTGGGTGTGTTTTTGGTTTTTTGGGGGTTTTTTTTTTAGGTTTGACCTATCAATTTTAATCGACCCAGCTTTATTTTCTAAGTAAAATTAGGTAATACAGAGAAATAATTCAGGTTATTTTGAAAACAGAAATTATTTTTATTAAACTCAAAGTGCATAAAACACACACATGCTACTGACTTGTGATTTTATAGAGTAGAAATAGAGACAATTTTAATTTTGAGATATTTCTGCCCATATTTGAATCAGTCTAAGGTGGACAAACTTGCCTTTTTTCTCTGTTTCTTCTCCTAATATCTCTGTTGATTCTCACTTTTTACTCTCAGAATGTCTAGAAATAATTTTCACATCCTTTTATTGCAGATTTCCAGTAATGAAGCGTTTGCCTTTCTGCACAGCACAAACTTTTTCATTAATACTCTGTGACGTGTCCAGTGGCTTATTCTGTAAAAAGAGATTCTGTAAGCCCTCTTTAGCATTAACAGGTTTTTTTTCTCGTCCAGTCTTCTTTAAATAGAATCTAAACTACTGAATCATTGTAATGAATCTGCCAGTTTATCACACATCATCGTCTTCGCTGAATCTCATCTGCTAATAAGTCTGCGAATGACTCATTGGTACGCTCCTAGAACATTTGAATGGGACACTGGGATCCATTCTGTCCACTTTATCGATCGTGGATGCCAAGGCCAAAGTCCAGTAGTGTGCTGAAGGCGTTGTTGATTTCTGAGAAAGGTAAAATCCCTGTACTTAGTGGAACAAATGGAGGGTGAATGTAAAGGAAACAGGAACAAACTGTGGTTCCTGATTCAGTGTTTTACCATCAGAATTGACGAACTTCATGAAATGAATTGTTTCAGGACTGGTAAAATTTTTAGTCCGTGTCTAATTAGAACAGAACTTATTCATTACTGATATTACTTTTAAATTTTGATGTGCTTTATTCATGCACAATTACATTAAAATGAATTCTGAATTCTCATAGTACCTTCATTTGGGTGAACTTTTGAAATGAATTGTAAATGGTCCTCTGGGCTGTTTGTTTACCGTCTCTACATTACTTTAGTTAATATATCAGACATCTTCAGACTTTAAAGACATTTCAGGAAAATATAGTGTTTTTTTTCTTCTGTTTTTCTGATTTTTACATGTTCAGTTGGCTTGTGTAACACAATCCCTTCTATTTCTGTCCCTTCCTACCCATTTTCTTATTTAGTTAGTAAGGAGAAGCTCTTTAATGGTTCAGTTATATCAGCAAAAGTGGACACATTTCCAACGTGTTGGCCACACAAAGTTGCTTCTTTGCACTGAATATTTATTTTAGATGTTCATACAGTCTTTTACCTATCACCTATAAAACATTATTTTGCCATGATGCAGTCCTTGTTGCTGATTTAGCCTTAAACCTAAACACTACTGCTATTATATTTCAGACAAACTACCTATCTGCAAATGAATTGACTTTTCAGTCAACACTTGTATCTGCTTTGTGGACTGTGTCATTGTGATGGAAATGTTACCTGTCAGTTTGGCTTGTCTGTAGTAAGATGAGGCATGTAGATTGTTGCAGCAGTGAGACAAACACAGGCATACAGTAAAGATCATGTCTCTAGGAATTCAGCCCTTTCATTGTAAAATGTGGTGCAGTGTGTGCGGCGCAAGGACTGAGTTATCTTTGTCTAGGAGTCTTTCCTTGGCAATGCTTTTTTTCTGCTGATGATGTTGAACGTTTTAAAAAGGCTATTATTTGATCTGGCTCACCTGAACTCTGGAGGAGCTACAGCGATTGGGAGCTCAGGTGGGTTAAATCTATTTATAAGGAAATGATCAGCTCTAATCAATTCGCTTAGACGTGAACAAACTTGAACCTTTTGGTCTACTTGCAAAACACCACAGTGACAAAACTTAACGCTTCAAATCCTCTCTAATGCCTCATTCCTGCAGAATAATGTGGTGACGGCACCAATACAGTGAGGACATTTTTCTTTAGCATGAACTGTGAAGTTGGTTGGTATTGAAGGGAAGATGGATTGTCGTAAAGGAAAACTTGTTAAGGATTATAAAAGACTTGAGACTGATGACATGGTTCACCTTCCATCAGGCAGCACAACTTTGTGCTAGAGTTTTGAAAGTTTCCGTTTTTTATTTAGACTTTTATTGTCTTTCTCTGTCTGATTCCATCAGTTTAACAATTCTTTGTTTCTTCCAGGTTAATAATTTGCCCTGGTGGACAAAGCCAAAGAAGCTAAGCTCTGAAGTCAGAACCATCTCCCTGCTGTTCATTATTTGAGGAGCTGTATTTGCCTGGTGGTCGTCCTCTGTCATCTCCAATAAATCTGCACGTGGCAAATTTTGGGACCCCCATCTCGACATCTTGCATTTTCCTTGGGCACCTGGTGACGTTCCGGAGGACACATCTTCCACTGCTGTCCCTACAGATGCACTGTTGGGTCGCTACGAAGAGGAATATGTGCTAGAAACTAAAATCTGCTCTAAAAAAACTGCTCAACTTTGAGTGTAGAAGATGAGCAATGAAGACGAGTTTTACGACGCCGTCACAGGTGGGGAGGTCTCTTTACTCTGATGGTCTCTTTACGTGTTTGCTTTGCAGAGATGTTTGCTTCCCAACGGCACAAATTTTAGCCCATTGGAGCTGCACCACTCTAACATCTGATGGCATGCTGGCAGCCATTTGCTGCTTTACTGTTGACAGAGCGCTGTGTTATCAAGTGACTAAACATGCCTCAGGGTCTCAGCCTTGCCTGGCCTCTCTAATTTTGTCTCCAAATCCCTCAACCTGAGCTGTCCTTCTGATATGCTCATATCTAATCTGATCTTGTCTTTAGTTTTCGGCTCCACCATCTCCACGTCCATTCACAGACTTTGTGATGTTGTGTGCCAGACATTAGTGAAACTCTTACTATCCGTTAAATCTTCATGTTCAAAGCTGTCCTGTCACAAATTGCCCCTGACACTCGTCTCCATCCGTGAGCATAGTCCGTATTTTGGTTGAATCTCATAGTCGTTTGAAAAGAAAGAAAGTATTATCCTCCCGGGCTCTTGGAGCGATGCTCTAGAGTGCGGCAGATGTCACGGTCGGACAGCAGGAAAGCAGAGGCGTCCCGTCTCATCAGGATGTCAGTTCCTGAACCCACACACAAAAAAAACCCCTCATAAACAATGCATGTGGGGTCAGTGCGACAGTGCACAAAATTAAAAAGCTCACGGGGTCCAATGGTGGTCGTCCTCTGTTGTCAAGCCGTCTCCAATAAATCCTCACATGGCAAATTTTGGGTCTCCAAGAGGGTTAAATTTTTTTTATTTCTTTTTGCCTTGTACATTGTTCCCTTCATTGAGAAATAAAAGAGGAAAAGTATAAACTGCAGGGGAAAGATTTCCATGAGCATCCAATCCAGAGGCGGTAATTCAAGCTGCCTCTGTTATTGAAGGATAATACTATTCACTGTTATCCAATTTGTTTCAGCCTGAACATGAGTTCAATAATTTAGAGGTAGGTCGTCTTGTGGTCATGATCACCATTACCAGCAACAAACCCAGGCGTCACTGAATAGGATTGAGGTGAATTTCACTTTCTTTAAAAAAAAAAAAAAAAAAAAAACTTAAGTTAAACACTTACCCCAAACATATGGTTATTTTTAAAGATTTATTTTTTAAATAATAAAAGCCAAAAAAGAAAAGTAAGATCAGATAACAGTCCTCAAAGTCAACATTCAAGATTGGGTGCATGCCAAACACACTAAGAAGTGTAATAACCAGGTATTTGATAATTACACAGTGCATTTCTAAAGAGATATAGATGAGACAAAGATTGAAATCCTACCATTTAAAGGTCTCATTTGCTGCAGAGTTGAGATCAGAGGTTGTCATAGTCTTTTTTTTTTTTTACCTGTCAAATTTTATAATAATAATAACGACACATTCAGCAGTATTTATATATTGACTATGAACAAGCTGGTTGTCTACTCATAGACAATCAAATGAAACGATCGCACTTAAACTATGAGCGATTCACCTGCCGTGGGCTGATGAGACAGCCTCACAACGTCGTCCTGGTCTGCATGGACCAGATGTCTTAAGGGGGATTGCTGCAAAGGCTATGTTGTCATGAGGTTTATTGACTTTGCCTTGAACAGATGATTTCTCGTGTGGCTGTTTGGATGTTGATCTGGAGGCTGAATTCGATCCCTGTTGCCCAAATGAAGACTGGAATTTCAAGCACCTTTCCAGACAAAACTTTGAAATCGGGGAACATTTCTCCAATTGAAGTGATCAGAAGTCGGCAAAACTCTTTTGATTGATCCTTTAACAGCTAAGTACTATTAAAAGTAGCAAAACTTAAACTTTTGCAGATCTTTGCTGTTCTTGTGTCACTCTGACATTTACAGTTTTAACTGGGCACCCAAATTATTACCACACGGTAGAAGTTAAAGGAGTGGGGTCATCTTCAGTGCTAACTTTAACAACATGAGCTGGGTAGCCCACGAGAAACAGAATGCTGTTGTATTTCAATATTGAGAGATCTTGCTCTTCTCCTAAAAACACCACATGTATTTTTTTTATGACGAGTAATCTAATTTTTTTGTGTTTTTTAATTGACCTCTGTGTCTCCAGCATGATAACTTTTGGATCCACACCTTGTACTTTTTGCTATAACACAAAAGCTGAAACTCCTTTGTGTATTTAAAGTGAAGGCCTCACCTTGTTCTGAACTCCACCCTGCTGCATATTTTAAGAAGTACTGTGGGCCGCCGATCACTGCAGCATTCAGTTAATTCGCCGTAGCAGTTGTGTCTTTAAGATTTTTATGGTCTAATTATCCTCACATGATTCATTTTGCTTTAAAATTACGAGTATAAGATTGACTTCTGGAAACCGCCACTGCCGTTTTCTGAAGAATTGAATCATTCGATCAATAAAATTTGCTATTCAAATCTGAGCAACAGTTCGTGATGCAAAGCAGTTTGGACATTGATGTGCAAGGCTATAAAGATCCAGTGTTGCAAAGAAAACAAAAGACCACAGCTGGTGGTAAGATAGCAGATATTTGTAAAAAAAATTTAATCCAAAAAATGTGACTTTTTTTTTTAATGAATGCACAGGTGTCCTTTGTGTGACACCTGACGCTGTGTGCTGTCTAAATTGGGTCAATTCTCGCCTTGGGCAGGCCTGGATTCAGACGAGTCGTGTGAAGGGTTGTCTGAGGCCAGTTTCAAGGACACCAGAGGGTTCGACGGCAGCATTCAGAAAAAAAATGGATCAGTACCACAAGAGAACGGCATCAGGAAACACAGGTACAGCTTCATTCCTGCGCCACATTCCACCCTCTATGGTCAGCGTTCTAATCTGTCTGGATTATCCTCACTTCAAGAGCTGCAACAGCGCTCTTTCTGAAACCAGAATCGGGTTTGAAATCATCAGTTTTCTTTCATTTGTTTTTTTAAATTTAATTTGAACTCGCTTTGTATTTTTACATGAAATTTGTCATGCAGCTTTTCTTTTGAGGCGTTGCTCAAGGGAAAAAGAAAAAAAAAAGCAGAGATGACTGTCTCCAGGCATTATGGGCTGAGTCACACACACCAGCTTTTGGCAGATGCTGTATATTAACTTGCATTTGTTTTAGTGACGTGAAGCGTAGTGGAAAACTACCACTCCAAGGAAGAGTCACAGGTCATGTTCATGTGAACTCACGGGTTTGTCTGAAACATGTCGCTGAGAGTTAATAATTTTCTCCCTCGGTTCTGTAGCGTCTGCCGAGGAATGTCTGCATGTCTGCTGATAAACTTGAAAGATCTCGTCTTTCTCTTACCTGCATCCATGTTTCTTTTTGCCGTTTTTTTCTTTTCTCACTTCAGGACATCTTTACCAGCACCCATGTTTTCCAGAAACACGGTCAGCATCTGGAGTATCCTCAAGAAATGTATTGGACTGGTAAGGCTTAGTTTGTTGGATTGCTAGAAGTAAGAAAATAAAAATAAAAATACACCCTTGGCTCACTGTGAGCTTTAGTTTTAAATTCATTAAAATAAACAGGAGGATTCTCTGCCATCCTCTTTGATTTTTTTTGGTATGACCATTGTTAAAATTTAATGTTGGCCTTATTTATCTGTTCCTAAACCAGTTCTAGACGTTTGTCCTGTTTGAACACCCAGGTTTCCACCACCTAACTTTTGATTTGTGCTGATATTGAAGAATGTGGAGGTTCATTGTTCTGCCCACTTTGTGCGTATGCAGCACCAGTCACAATGGCAGCGAAACAGACCTCCGGCCTGATGGCGCCACCACCTTGCCTGACATGTAGAAAGACACCATGTCATTTTTTTTCTGATACAGTTTTTTTGCAATGTTGCCACAAGCGGAACACACCTCAGAAGAGATAATACTATTTTATATCGAGTTACTGAGTAAAACTGCACAGAGCTCAGCGCACTTATCTGCCAAAAGCCATTTGCAGTGACATGCATCCATCGCCTCTGACTTTAATTGGGATCCACAGTCGAGACTCACTACTTTCGACATCGACTCCGGTCCAGTGTTGTCAGCGTTAACATTATATTAAAAACACCAAATCTGTGAGCGTGTGACCCTGGGAGAAAGTACAGGCAGAGAACACAGCGGGTCTGACATTCAGCACACAGGGACGGCTTAGCGGCGTGACAGAAACACTTTCTGCTCCTGCTGCTCAGCCTGCAAATGGATACATGCAACCAACAGACATGTAGAGCAGATCGGTGTGTGTGTGCGTGTGTGTGTGTGTGTGTGTGTGTGCGTGCGTGTGTGTGTGCGTGTGCGTGTGCGCGTGCGCGTGCGTGCGTGTGTGTGTGTAAACACCTGCTGCTTGTGTAGAGGCTAGTATAATTAGCAGAATTATTGGCAAGATGATGACACTTTTCATTAAGCAAGCAGTAGAACTAACAATCCCGACTATACAAACAATTTTTGGGGGGTTTAAAACACCAACAATCAACGATAAATCAGAATTCTTTTCGTAGCTAGAAACTTATCACAATAAATGATAAACGACACAAGACGTTACTGTCACTGTGGACAGGAACATAGACACTCAGAGTAACCTTTTTTTTTTTTTTTACACCAGGACAGTCACACATGAAAGCTTCTACAAACTCGGATATCACACATTATATCCTGATGTCTGCTGTGAAACGACGTGCTGTTTGCTCGTTTTGCAGGAGCTGTCGAAGATCACGATGCCCATCGTCTTCAACGAGCCTCTGAGCTTCCTGCAGAGGATCTCAGAGTACATGGAACACACTTACCTCATCAACAAAGCCTGCTCGCTGTCCGACTCCATAGAGCGCATGCAGGTCAGAGCAAGCCTCCTTTATCGTCTGCATAAACCTTGTTTTACTCTGTGCATTGAGTCAGTAGTTGGTCTTTTGTTTTCAACATTTCCGTCTCAGTAACTAAATGTGCATTTTACCAGAAAACCTGCTCATTTGTTTCAGGATCCGGCTTTACAAAATATATTTTACAAAATATCTTTCTAAAGTAGAAACGTAAAAGCAAAGTCTCCGCCTTACTCATCCTATCATTGTCTGCGTTTCTTCGTTTCAGTCAGTAGCTGCTTTTGCTGTATCAGCAGTTGCGTCTCAGTGGGACAGAACTGGAAAACCGTTCAACCCGCTGCTGGGAGAGACCTTTGAACTCATCAGGTACATACAGAGACTCACCTGACCATCTTTAAAGCTCGTCAGCGGTTACGTTTACCTTATTGCCGTGTTCTTCTGCAGAGAGGATCAGGGTTTCCGGCTGGTGTCGGAGCAGGTTTCCCATCATCCTCCGGTCAGTGCCTTCCACGCAGAGAGCCTCTCCGGGGACTTCGTCTTCCACGGCTCCATCTATCCCAAACTCAAGTTCTGGGGCAAGAGTGTCGAGGCAGAGCCGAGAGGAACAATCACACTAGAACTTCTAAAGTGAGACTTTTATGGTCTCAGATGATAAAAAAAATGCTATACACTAATTTGTTCATCACATTTTCCACTTTGTATTTCTTCCCTTCTTCTTTTTAGGCACAACGAAGTGTACACATGGAGTAATCCTTACTGCTGCGTGCATAACATCATCCTGGGCAAGCTGTGGATAGAGCAGTACGGAACAGTGGAAATAGTCAATCACAGGTGTGTTGCATTTTCTTTGTTTCTTTCAAACCTCCATCGTAGTAAAGAAAACGATGTTGCTGATACAACATTAGAGTTTCTACAAATTATTGGGAAGACTAGAATTAGGTTTTTTTTTGTTTTGTTTTGTTTTTGTTTTTGTTTTTCATTTTCCTGGACTGAATAGGTTTGGAAAAAATAAAAGTAGCTTTCCAAGAGGACACAAATCAAAATTATGCTTAAAAAAATTGACAGTTACATTGCACACCTTTATTCTAACGTTTGTACCTGCCAATCTTTTGATTTTGACTGAATCTTTTGTAACTACTAAGTTGGGTTGAACTATGGAGGAACCAAAACGACCCTAATGTTTACAAACAGTTAAGTACCTTTACTCAGTTCTCCAGGACAAGAGTTAGAGATTGTCACATAGAGCCAATCCATATTAGTCCACACACCAAAATAAATGTGAAATAGCCCTTTAACTTACTTTTTAAATTAAAAACCATTGCATTATGTTGTTTTCTGATTTGTGGTTTCTACTTTTAAGTTTTTACAGTTTTTTTTATTTAAATGTCCAGAATGTTCTAAGACCTGCAGAAAATCCTAAACATTTACATCTGAGAAATATGAAATTAAAAATGTGCAGGAAACTTGCAAAGGCGTGTGGAAAAGGTTCGGTTCACAGAACCAGCGGACTGCCGTGACTCATATTCATTCCCCGGCTTAAAACTATAAATGTCCACAACTTGAACTCCACCGACGGAGACGAACCGAAGCTCGGTTTTTGTTTGCTCAGATATATGAGACTGTTCTCTCTCAGGCAAACAACCACCGCTGCAGTCTGTATTTGTCCAGGGAAGCTCTTCAAGGCTCTGGTTATCTTTGTTTATGCCTGGTCATGTGTCCTGTTCACACACTCGCACTGATTCACACCACAGGCTGTGAAGCCCACTCACACTGTTTGCTGTTGCACTGGCTGGTAAAGAGCCTGGATTCTTAAAAAGCATAGCGCTTGCTTTAATTCTCTCCAGGTTTGGACAACTAGACGAAACAAAAATCTAGTTTTATAATAATAATAATTTACAGTTTGCTCCCTTGGATAGGAATATGGATTTCTAAGATTATGTATATTTTATTCTTGAAATATATATATTTTTAAAAAGGCAATATTTTTATCTGTTCATTTGAAATATGTTAAAATCACTTTGACTTGTTTGTATGGAGGAGCTGCAAGACTTTTCAGCTGTTGTTAGAAACACCAGGCGTAAAGCTTGGGTCTGCATTCAGGCTTCAGGTGAAATCGTTTCTGACCTGCAGAAATGCCGAGCTTCCCTTCACACCCTCTGCCTGTTTATTGCCCTGCAGTCCAGTAATTAAAAGGACCGTTCTTCCTTCTCTTCTCTTTTGTTCTGCAGCACTGGGGAGAAGTGTGTGCTGAATTTTAAGCCATGTGGAATGTTTGGCAAGGAGCTGCACAAAGTAGAGGGATACATCCAAGACAAGAAGTTAGTGAATGCTTTCGCATGAAGACAGTCTGAAGAGTCTGCCTAGTCATCTGATCTTCTTAATTCTGTTTCCTTTTCCTTCTTTGTAGCTTTACTAAAAAAAAAAATTCTTGTATTTATTTTTAAATTTTCCTGTCCTTCCTTTCTCTTCCCCTTTCTCCCTACACCTTTATTCACTTCCTTTCCCTTTCCTTTTTTTTTTTTTTACACTTAGTAAAAAGAAGCTCTGCGTAATCTACGGGAAGTGGACCGAGTGCATGTGGAGCATCGACCCTCAGGAGTACGAGATCTACAAGAAGTCAGACAAGAAAGGCGACAAGAGCAAAAAGAATGTGAGACCAGCTGTGAATTTGACCAGCTGTGAATCTGATGTTTTTGTTTTTATCCACATTACAATCGTTGTTCATGCTGTATAATGACACTCCATTAAGTCCAGCTTGTTTTTGTTGGTGCCCTCAGCCCACTTTGTGGTCTCAGTCAGGTAAACCTGAAGGTTTATGTAGACTCGTGCTGCTCTTAGCGCGCTCGTTCCTGCAACGTGGTGCAATAGGTTAGAGACCCGGTAGCTCAGAAATGTCGTCTCTCCAGAGAGATCCAGTTTGTCCTTGAATGTTTGAAAAGCATCGGTTCTGCATAGCAGACGATGCAGTGAGTTGTTGTTGTTCTTGTTTCCAGGAGGAGCTTCAAAAAGCTGAGAATGACGAAGCAGACGACATGCCTGAAATCCAGGAAACGGTGTCTGTTGTACCAGGAAGTACTCTGTTGTGGAGGATAGAGTCCAGACCAGCACACTCTGCTAAGGTATCGCTATAAGAGCTGCAGATAACAGCGTAAATAAATATATTTAGGGTACTGTACACTTCCTGAAAGTTAGTCAGTACGACAGAATAAAAGCTTTGCCAATTTAGTTCAAAACAATCAAGTGTTTTAGTCAAACAGTGGATGATTGCAGCTTGGCTAATTGGATTTGTACCCGTCTGCTTTCCTCAGATGTACAACTTCACAAACTTTGCGATGGCTCTCAACGAGCTGGAGCCTGGCATGGGAGCCATTTTGGCCCCCACTGACTGTCGCTTCAGGCCCGACATCAGAGCCATGGAGAATGGAAACATAGGTCATTTCATTTGAAGTTCTTTCCTTATTCATTTTTTTTTCATCCAAAGAAGTCGACTACTAAGCTTAAAGAAATATAAAAGGTTCTTTTGTGTTTGTGTATCTCCTGATTTCAAGCCATCCATGGTAACGTGCAGACTTTGTGTTTTTGTTTGCCCGTATGCAGACGAGGCAAGCAAAGAGAAGGAGAGACTGGAAGAAAAACAGAGAGCTGCCAGGAAGGAGAGAGCCAAGCATGAGGACGAGTGGACGACTAGGTAGCAAACAACTACATGCAGTCAAACCAGGCCAATCGTATTCCACCTAAAAAAATTAATTGCTATAGAAAAGTGTTTGCCCAACTTGCATATCTCTTCTGGTTTTGCTTTTTTTGAGCTAAAAATATTTAAAAAACAGTTTGTTTTTTCCCAATAAAATTTCTTTAATGATCCAGGAGAAATGTGTAATGGT
>NW_006800309.1:409522-459701 GCF_000485575.1 Poecilia formosa | reverse complement strand
TTATCTAATTGGCTATAAAATCTTAGGCCAAACCAATGGTGTGTTAGAGAAACTCAAGATTATTGTGCATTAGAAGAAGCTACATGCTGGAAACTAATTTCTAAAGTGAGTCTAAAATGAGCTGCTAGCTGATGGCAACCTTTAACTTAGCCACTAGAGGGAGCCAACGTACTTTGGTCTTTGAACTGTTTAGCTGCAACTAATCAAATTGTTCAAACTAGATATGTTGGCTCTGACACCAACTCTCACTGTAAATTATCTTAAAGTAACTTCTAACGTTTATTTTTAATAATAATCTCAAAAAGAAAAAAAAAGATACTGCCAATGTTTGTTTTAATTTAATAAGTCATCTAACGGAAAATGAGTTGTGTTCCATGTTTGTTTACAGCTCGAAGCTGCATGTGAACTTCAATGAGCAACAGTTTTATATTTTACTTAATCGGTGCTTTTGATTACACCAGTTTAAAATCCCTGATCCAACAAATAGGAAGCAGACATTCATCATATATAGAATTATAAAAAAAAAAAAAGTCAAATGACTGAAGAAAATAATTCAAAGATAACATTAATGTTTTGTTTTTTTTAGGTGGTTCCAGATGGGCACCAACCCATACACCGGCTCCCGGGAGTGGATCTACAGTGGCGGCTACTTCAATAGGAACTACCAGAACCTGCCGGATATATACTGATACCCCGCTAGCCTTCATCTTTCTCCTCCTCCTCCTCCTCCTCCTTCTCCTTCTACTCCTTCTCATCATCATCTTTAACCTGCGTTTTCATTTTTGGCCCATCATGATGCAAAGAGAATTGCTTAAAAATGCATCCTTAAGGGTTGATGCTTTTTGGAAAGAAGCCCAACGCCTGCTGTTACGTTCCACACCTGGAAGAGAACCAGTGACCATCAAACGTCTCTTCTCTGCCTTGACGCTGTAAAGAACACAACAATCACTTATTTCCCGGGCAATCTCGGCAGCAGAGAGCTGGAAACGTACCGAGTCACACGTCCGCTCTAAATGTTTAACATCTCTGCAGTCGAACTCTTTCAGCCTTCAGCTGCCGCACATCCGGCAATCTGCGCGTCGACTTATAAAACACGCAGATAAATGTACACAAGCGGAAACAATAACTTGGACGTCGCAAACCTCACGATGGATTTGTGGACTTAAACCGGACTCCCAGTCAATAAGGAAATCAGGGATGTGAATGTTCCTTTGACTGAAGACGGATTTTCGCTCTGAAAGACTCGAAACACTCACAGATTAACGTGGAGGACGTCCTGCTCTCAAAGGAACAAACGTACGCATCTACTGTTGGTTCGGTTAGTCACATCAAGCAACGTCTGCATCCCACAACCCTGAAACGCCTCGTGTTTTCCCCCTCCCTCCCCCCGAGTCGCCTGATAACACTGAAGTCGCATCACAGAACTCCAAAGCAAGTTCAAAAATGAAGTTCCTCCTTACTTTAAGCTGCGGCTCTGTTGTATGTTTGTATGAAGTCGTTTTACTAACCAGAAGATGAATGCAGGATAGCTTTTGCAGCTAATTCATAAGAAAAATGAAAATAAACGTTCAGGAGCTAGGTTTGTAAGTGAAATGCGAGTCATTGAGATCAAAAAGTAATCCCTGAAATAGTTTTTTTCTTTTTTTTTATACATTAACAGAAGACTATATATAAACATAAACACACTCAAACTCGGTTGTTAGAAGGCTGGAAAATGACATTTAAAGATACTTGTTTACTTTTACGCCTGTAGGTTATTGTTGATGTTTAACATAGATTTATTCACGTGTTTACACCACAACCTCGATGAACTAATAATCCAAAAACAAGAAAAGCTTCAACATCTGCTTTTTTTTTTTTTTTTTTTTTTTTAACTGTGCGTCCGCATCCAATCCTGAACGACTGAGCTGTTTTAGATGATCTTGACATTACATGTACATATTTAACACTTCAGTCACGTCTTGCTGGGGGAAACAACTGAAACAGAAAAAAATCTCCCAAGTGTAAAGCGGAGCATACACATTAGTCTTGTGGATGTTTAGAAACACTTTTAAGTCATTCTAGGAAAAAAAAAAAAAAAAGTTAATTTGCTGCGAAAAAGGGGGAAATGATGAAATCAGTCGGCCGAGGTGGTTCCTTGAATCTTGAAAATGTAACCATCATTAATACAACATGAGCTTAAAATAACAACAAAAGATACAAAGCAAAATGTAAAATTAGCTACAAAAAAATGCGCATTGATTGTAGTTTTTTTTTTTTATTTGTTTTATTTTGTCCTGCTACAGGTGTACATATCCGTCTGTGCCTTGGAGTTTGTCCTCCAGAAATGGATCAGCTGAGAACAAAACACACCTACCAAGAGAATGAAAGCACAGATGGATGAAAAGCTCCAGACCTGATTGGATTTAACAACCGGTCAGAAGTTTGCTCTGGGGTTAAAACTGCAGGGCGACTTCCTGCTTTTACCACCAGACGCAAGAGACAAAGTGATGCTGCGGTAAAGTCTTTCATTTCCATTAAAGCTGCACAGGCCACACAGTCGCGCACACTTCTCTGAGCGATGTGCTAAACTCCGGTGGGTAAACGTTTGGCAGAAAAGATCTTTACATCCTAGGGTTTGTTTACGCTGGAATCTGCTTTCCACTACCTGCACATTCAAGCTGAAATAAAACGCGCTGAAGCAGCGAAATGACTCGTTTTAATATCTAGCTTTTATGTCAGAGTGATACGCTCACGTTTAGGGTTTAAAAGACATAAATCTATATATATATATTTCTATATATGTATGTATTTCTGTTGCAGCAAATTTGGAAAACTGTCACTTAACACTATGGAGCTGCTGAGATCTGCTGGCTGATGGGTGTTGTAATGTTTTGTTTGGTTATTGTTTCCTCACGTCTGTTTGTCTGACATCATGTTCCACCACCAACTCTATGCAACGTTTGCACAGCTACACGAACAGCGCGCGTCTCATCCGTTATTGTACAGTTACTCTACAGTCCTGCCCCTCTCTGTCGTCCTGAGACAAACACACACACACACACACACACACACAGCTAAATTATACCTGCTCACACTCATCTGTAGATGTTAACGTTTAATTTCAAATATTTCATTGAATGTGGGCGGGGGGGAACAAACTGCAGCGGCGCTACGGCTGTCAGATCTCACCTCAACGTAACTTTTTTTTTTTTTGCTCTCTTGTTTTAAATCTGTAATGAGCGCCTGGTTCTGTCTAATTCTTTTGCTTTTCTTTTTCTTTTCTTTTTTTCTTTTGTCTATTATTTATGGAGTTTTTGGTTTTAGGAGATAATTGTTGCTAAAACTTTGCCAGAAATGTGGTGTAAAGATGCTTAAGCCTTCAAACTGTGGCTGTTACATGTTAGCTTGATTAGCCGCGTGGAGGGTGATTAACTTTCTGTTTTTGATGCGTTTGGGTAATTAGACTCACAGATTTCATTCCTTTTTGGGAAAAAGAAACACAAAAAAACAAGCAAACTACGGTTACACTGTAACCAATTGGTGAAATTGATCACAGATCAAATGTTTAAGTAACATGAATGCAAATAGAGACACCAGTCTGTTTTCTTCTCTTTTTATTTTTAAATATGAATTTTGCTTCTCATGATTTAACTTGCCAGCCAACATATGTAACAGTCGGACGTTTGAGCGCTGAGGTTCGACCAGCTGCCTCGTGAATCTCTCTGTTTAGCCGCCTCATGTTGTTTTGACTGCTCGGTTTCTTTGTCGATGTCTATATATGTGTACATGTGCTGCACAGATGTAATCACAAGCAAAATGGCACATTATTTTGTGCAATTGATTTATTTTTTTAGTATTTAAGCAATTGTTTTTTTGGTGAGAACGTTGTACCGGCTGTTTTATTTTGAGGTGGGGGGAATGTAAAGAGGGTCTTACCCATGCAGCAGACAGCTCAGTTGGTTAATGAATGGGGGTGGGGGGGAAATGTCTACTAATAAAATCCTAATTTCAGTTTTTGACTGTGACTCGGACTTTATTGACATAAAATGAAGTGTAAGTTATGATATTGGTATAGTGTTGTACTCTATATGAGTCATTTGTAATTACCTTAAATGGTCATATCATTTATGCAAATGGTTGTGACGATATGACCATTTGATTAAAGTATCAGACATGATGCATTCAAATACATCTCGGATTCACCTGGGAGCAGTTTACCTATTCAGGACAGAATTGGGGGGGGGATGAAAATGCGTAGAAATGTGTCTGGCATATTATGACCACCTGCCCAAGCACTTTGAATTTAAAGACTTATGTGATGACATTGTGGAGGTTGAGATTATTCGACAGAGAGCTGTTGAATAATCAGCTTTGATCGACATAAAATAAGCAATTGGAAATGTAGGAAAAAGCAGAGAACTGTACATAACTTACATAAATGCTGAAACGCTGCAGGCCGCTAATAGGAACACGAAACTGCTTGCTTTTTTTGATGCGCACAACCGACGCAATGATTTAACCACTGAATGAAGTAGTTTTGAGAAATTCAATTCTGAAAGCAACTAAGAAAAACTACAAAAAAGATGCAAAATTTTTCTCTTAATCCAAGAATCTTTGGCTCTTCTCCTCCTGATCTCTCACTTTTCCCTCTAAATCAACTTGAAGAAAGGGAAACGGTCAAAGCACAATAAAAGAATAGCTGAGTTAGTCAAACAAGACTTCGCTTCATTTAAGAAATCAACAAACTGTGGATGGATAGAATGAAAATAAAAACGTACAATTTTTTTTTTGTTTTATGTATCTGTCTTTTATTTATTTTCCTGATTGAAATGTATTGTAAGGTCATAATTTGTCATTCATCACATTACATGGCATGATGCACCAGGTCTACTACACCCATTTACAAGAGGAATACACGGAAACATACACAAGGTTTTACAACAGGGAAACAGGAAGTTTAGCTCATTGCACTTACAACAGTGAATGGAACACTTTGTTGTCGTTTTTAGGCTCTTTTTGTTTTTACTCTTTTTTTCAATCAGCTGGGTTATTTTTAAAGCCCCTCCCCCCGACCCCCAGATGAGCATCGTTTTGTTCGCCTTCTCCCTGAATCTTCATCACGTAACGATTCACCCTGAACTTGGAAGTCAAAATATTTTTCTCGTGTATATATATATATATTTTTTTTTTTTGTTTTGTTTCAGATGTCATCTCGTTTAACAAACACAACATGTATAGAAACTCTACACAGACCAATATCTTTTTTTTTTAATTCCATATCCGAATACAATTATTTCTTTTTTTTTTCTTTCTTTTAAATATGACTTTTAAACCGTCCATACAAGCCAGCCACGAACAAACACAATGCAGTTTGTCAGCTGATTACGGCTCCAGGTTTTTTGTTTTGTTTTTGTCGTTTTCGTACACAAAAAAAAAAAGAAAAGAAAAGAAGAAGCACAAGTTTCGGCAGGGAGTTCTTGGCTTGCATACGCTGCAGCTGGGGTCGCTGTTTGCAATACAAAGGCCTCTCTCTCTCTCGCACGCCTCTTGTGCATGTGTGTGTGTGCATGTGTGTGTGGTGACTTTTGTTTGAGATTTACATGTTGTACAGGACGTGTCCCTCATTGGCATTTACATGTTTGTCTGTTTGGAGTGGACTCCGGTCGGTTCACATCTGGTATTTACACTGGAATAAGGATGGTAGGTGGGGGGGGTCAAAGGTCAGAGAGGTGGCTGGGGTAGTGATTGGGCTCACAGGGGAAAACATGGAAGGTGTCCAGATCATGCACTTGTCACTTTTACAGATAAAAGATGAAATGACGGTGACAAACGGACAATTTTCCTCATGGCTTCTTTTTTACTTATAACCTCTCGCCTATATGAAACATTTACTTGTTATATATATATATATATATTTATGTACGCATTTGTTTTGTTTGAAAATCTTGCATCACATCCTGTCACACGTTGACCGATGGTAAAGAGCACTGGAGCTTTGTTCAGTGCGAGCACAAAGATGCTACCTTTTGGGTTTTACAACAAACACCCACAGCCTGGATTTCCCAAAAGCAACCGATGGTGCATTTTAATGCAAAAACAAAAAAAAGTATAAAGTCTTCCAGTGGAAGTCAGATTAATCAAGTTCAAAGCTTTCTTTTAAAACACAAACTTCTTACAGGTTCATGTCTGTACATTTGTTTTCTATTACAAACTAATAAGAACTGTATTCCATTTGAAAGCAAATAAATGGAACAACATTTATTGAGATTTTTTTTTTTCATGACTTTTGTAGTTGAAACACTGGTGAAAAAAAACAAAAAAAAACAGGCTGTGATGCGTTTACTGTGTTCTGATTAGTCCAGTGCACTCCTAGATACAGAAAGACACCATGCAGTGTGAGGACAGAGACTCCATGACTGGCTGGAGGGCAGTAACAGGATGGCTTTCTTCAGTGACCAGTATTGTAGTATAGAAGCCCTTACTGCTATGCATATTTAAGTCACCTTCAGTGGCTGTATTCATGCAGGAGCAAAAAGAAAAGACAGGAAAAAAAGCAAACACATCAAATATAAATAAGAAGTGGAATAATCTTATTTCTGCACAGTTCTTACTAATCGTGTGCTAGTGGCTGTGTCATTCACACACACACACACACACACACACACACACACACACACACACACACACACACTGATTTCCTGCACCTGCATGAACACGCTCACGGTCTTCTAGCATCGTCTGAATGTCTTCCGTTGCAAGGCTGCATTAAGCGTGTGTGCTTTCCTGAGGCAGAAGTGATTGAGGATCATTTTACTTAGTTTTAAGTTTTATATATATATAGATTTTTTTTTTTTACAAACTTCCAAAAACATAAGACATAAAGTAGAGGAAGTTGGTGTTAAACTGGGCAAATCTAAACTTTCGTACGCATCATTTGTTCTACTTTTAGCGTTTTTGTTGAGTTTGTTTAAGACACTGATCTAGAGGCAGTGCATCTATAAAATAAACTCTGTTTGGATCATGTGCATCAAACTTATTGGAAAGACATGAACTGTTGCTGTTTAAGTTTTTGGAACAAAGGTAAAATACCTTAGCAACGATATCATTTATTAAATAAAATAAACTCTGTTCAGGCAGAATTTCTATTTATGGTTTGACAATCTGATAATATTTGTTGTGCAATAACATAAGCAATAGAGCGATCTTTATATAAGATATTTTTCATCATATAGTGTTTTTGTGTCTAGATCTGTTTTAGCCTTTATTCCAGCTATCTTAATATCTCCTCTCCATTTGATAAAATAAATTCTTACATAGAATAAATTATATTTTTAATATTTCTAAAAAATATATAGACTATTTTTACATGGACAAGTGATTTGTGAAAGTCGCATAAGAGTTCTAAAAAGGTTTGGAGAGTTTTTTTTTTTTGTAATTGAGGTCTCAGTCAGGGGCTTTTGTTCCCTATACACTATTTTATTAAAATCTATGGAATGTGTGTCTATGTGTGTGTGTGTGTATATATATATATATATATATGCACTAAAAGAAACACATTTTACATAATCTAACCAAAGACATTCTGGATACTTAGGTTTTTCTTGCTTATTTGTCCCAATGGGGGTTTCCTCAGGTCAGAATCAATATGCTGCTCCACCAGAGGGTTAGCTAGGTCAGAAAAGCGATCATAATCTCCTGATAACGCACCTAAAATGCACATAGCTTTGCAATTTGTTTATAAAGTTATATCTGACTCAACACATACAGCTTCAGTAAACTCTCGAGTTGTTCCTGCTGATGTTTTTAATAGGGAGTAGTTTGGTGAAGTACGAGGCTAACGCTAGCTAGCATGCGACATGTTGATAGTTTGGCTAGCAAAGTATTCCAAAGTGATTGGAGTTAATGTGAATAAGGCTTACAGAGAAATATATACTACCCCTTAATTAAATTAGCTTTGAATATCTTAAAATTTAATCTGTGGTGTTTCAGCTACACAGCTCTCCCGTCACATAACACACATCTAGCTGCTGCACTCAATAGGGACTTTTTTTTTTCTTTTACTGTGGTGTAAATGTACTTCTTAAGGATGGAAAACTTTAACATTTGTTAAGTCAAAAAAATATTTGGAACTATGCCTGCCTAAAATTGTAATTCTTGATTAAATGTTATGTTCAAATTGTGCACAAAGAGTGGGTGTGTGGCTAGCATGAAAATTGCAAACACAAGAAACACCATCAGGTATTATTGGGAATTTAGTCACAGACTTCAATTTGACGATTTTAAATGCCTCTATTGTGATCCAATTTTTTGGAGCATGACATCCTCTTAAATGACATAAAAAATTATGTTTTCTTTGTATTTGATTACCTTTATTTTTAGCCACATTCCCTTAGTGTGCTGCTACCAAAAAGCTAACACATTTATGTAAACTGGCAAATGATTTTTGCTCTCTACATTTACTTTCCAGTGTACATTCCACTATGACACCTGCCTCCAAACTCACTATTACCCAAAAATAATCACACCAGGAATGCTTTACAGCACCATAGAAAGATACATCTTATGCTTCAGTAGCAGTTTACAGTATTTAATTTAAAACTAATCTATAGATTTATATTTATTTGTGTGTTTTTTAAACGCCTAAATTTGATTTTTCTTTTGAGATCAGCATAAGACGTTCTCTGGAGAAGCATTGTCTGCACAATGGCATTATTATAGCAAATTCTGTTTCTGGCCATCAAAAAGGAGAGAAGCCCTGAGCAACCCAACACCTATAATATATAGTTAAGTATATAAATCTTTAGAAAGCTTTTCTGTGAACCCAGTTCAGCTCCCCTAAACTAATCAACAAAGTTATTAACTGGGAAAGACGTATTCATGACAACTTGGATATTTCACTCTCCATATATATGTTATAGAGCTGTTGTTTACTAGACAGCGTTTCAGATCAATGACTGCTTAAGTACTTTTACCAATTCCACTGCTGCCCAAAAGGCTTCCTGGCCATGTTACAAGTGAAACTTCCCAGTTGTTGTGAACATGTCTTTAGCTCCCCATATCAAAGGAGAATGGACGTGTTTTCTTTTTTACAAAATTTCACGAAAACGAAACAAAGCAGACATGGTTTCTAACTGAGGAGTGATCAACAATGACTGTGACTTCCTTCTACGTTGTTCTTCACATGCCTTCACCTCCTCAGGTTTTTCTCAAACAGGATTCATTGCATAGAACGACTTTTCCTCCTTTGCCTGCGATGCTCGTCGTGGTTGAACTCGTGTCCGTTTTGTTTTCTTCCCCCACATTAGATGATTTTTTTTTTTTTTTTTAAATACTCGCATACTGAACCCCGAACACGCACATACATACACGCATACGTACAAACATCAGGAACAGAACAATATAGAGGTGACTGAGGTTTTCCTCTGCGCCGGGCAGCATGCGAAGGTTCCCAGCGAGCGTTCACAAAGACAATATACAGCAGAAGTTGATTGATTTGGAGAAGGAGGAGGAGGAGGAGAAGGAGGCCTCACCCTGTTGGGGTCGTGTCATGAGGGCCGGACCGCGGATTCCCCACAATGCACTGCAGGAGCAACAGCAGAGCGAATACTGACCTGAGAATATTTCCAAGGTGACTGACAGTCTTAGAGAAAAGATTTGTTTCTGTTGTTTTGGAGAAGGGGTGCTGGGTCAGACGTCTGAACTCCACCGCGATAGAAAATAGGCCGTTTTTTGTTTTTATTTTCTTAAAAAAAAAAAAAAAAAAACACCGCGATAGAAAATAGGCCGTTTTTTGTTTTTATTTTCTTAAAAAAAAAAAGGCGAGTGACTTGGTGACACAACCGTGTGTGTTATTTTTGGTTCCTCAGTCACATAATGACAGCAGGTTATTTTTAGTAAGATCACTGACACCACTCCAAGTGTGCTTTCAGGTTCACATTTGACAGAGTGAAGACACATGCGGACACAGCTGTATAAGGAGTCCATCTCGGAGAATCAGAAGAATCCCAATAAAAGAAAAAACAAACACTCCCTCCTGCTTCCCTCACTGAAGAGTGATGAATCGTCCAGTTCTGCTGCTTTCCTGCGCCTCTCTGCTGCCCTGCAGTGCTCTCAGGTCAGACTCCAGCTGAAGAAAGCAGCACGTCGGTACCGATCCGCCAGTCCGGGCGTCACAGGACTCCTGCGTCTCTGTTCAGTTCATACAGCAGCAGTACAACAAGTGGTGTGTTTGAGTCACACTAAAGCAGAGCTTCGGCGGTAAACCAGACAAACGAAGGCAACACATTTTTGCAAAATGACACAAAATTGTGCTATTTACTTTCTTACCTCTTACTCTATTGCTTTCATAATTATTGATAGGAACAAAGAGTCTGAAAATTGTCAAGGGGAGGGGAGCCTAGTTCAATGTAACAAAACGCTAGAAAATAAATAAAATCATATCACAAGAAAATATATATATAAAAAAAACAAAAAAAACAATGTTAAGGTAAAAAAATAGAAATTAACCTCTCTGTGGCTGTGGTTCCAGCTTACCTAACGACATAAAAATACACCACTTCTGGTTTAAAATGAAACATTTGAAATAATTAAGGCGATATTGGTAAACTGCAACATAAAAAAAACAGGCAATTGACACAGAAGAAGAAAAAAAACACACACAAAGGCATATTAACTAAAAGCCAAAATTGTGGAGAATTTTGGAGATTTGCCACATAAACTGATAGTAAATATTGTCTTAATGGCTTTAAATTGGCTAGAAAGTGACCCCACTGCTTCATTTGCCTCACTTAGTCATACAGCTTTCTTTAGAAAAACAACATAAAATAAAAACTAATAATAAAAAAAAGGAAAATAAACTAAAAGCTCTTCTTATTCCCATGGCCAGATCCTTGTGTGTTGCTTAATTAACCTTTCTTTGCTATTATTTACGCCTTTAAGCTCAGATGTCTTTATGGCCTCAGTTACATAACGATGAAACAGTGTAAGGTCTTGGTTATAAAGTTCCATGCATCCCCATGTTTCCTGTTAGTTGAAATCCACACTACTCTTGTTTAAAGACATGGCAAGTTGTGAATCGTTGCAGTGGGGTGTGGAAAGAAAGAAGAGCTAGCATTCAAGAAACGCAAGAGAAGTGAAGAAGAGGAAGAAGAAGAAGAAGAAGAAGAAGAAGAAGAAGAAGAAGAAGACAGTTCCCCATCTGGAATGTCGATAGAGGGTGAAAAAAATAAAAAACAAACGCATGGCGACATGCTTGGGCTGTGTCGACCGCCGCTTCTTCGTCGTCTGTTTCATTCATAGTGACGTTTCGATGATTTCCTCGTCAGTATTTGGTGGTAAAACGAGACGACTTTCGTACAAGAAAAACCTGTGACGCCTCTGTGAGTTTTCACCTTTTTTTTTTTTTTTTTTTGCTCATTGTTTACTTCGGAAAAAGACAGAAAAGAGGAGAGGTGATTTATATTCCTCCAAGATTGAGCACAGGACTGGAAAACCAAGCTATCACCTCCTACAGGAAGTTAGGATGAAAGCAGCTCTCGTGGACAAATGCGGCCGTCAGTCGTTGTCTGCACCACGTCAACGTAACTGTCGGGCTGTTACGTTGAACACGGCTCCCCCTGCTGGCAGGGAAGGTGATCACGGTCGTACAGCTGTTTCTTCTGCTGTCACCTTCAGCCAGCAGCTGCTCTGTTTTCATGTAGGGGTGTAGATGTTTGTAGCTGCTGCAGGTTTTCTGAGAGAAGCTGCATAACAATGGGAATCCCTCTGAAGATGGATGTTGGCTCGGGCTTGGAATGACCTAAAGGAGAGCAAGGAGAATTTAGTAAAAAAAAACAAACAAAAAAAACTCAAACTGACTAAAAACATTTTAATGATTGAATCTCGTAGGTCCTCTACGAATAATCTGTTTACTCATAATGTTTATTCATGAGTAAATGAATAAACATTATTGTGCTTGTCAGAAACAGATATCTAAATAGAGCTGAAGATACACTGAGTCTAAATTGAAATGTGCTATGAAAAAAAAAATCAACTCGTGTGGAATCAGACAACTTTTTTCCTAAATATTCTTGACTGGTGATCGGTCGGTTGTAAACTCAAAAATTTATTTATTTATTTTTTTCATTCGGAGAAAACTCTACACAAGCACTATCAGGTCATATAACATCACCCAGTGTGGAAATTGTTAATGAGCGAAGAAGTTAAACGGTTATCCATTTTCAGCATTATTGAGGTGTTTAAAATAAACTACATGGTTCATTCAGGCTGCAAGAAAGCGAGCGAGAGCCACACTTTAAGAAGAAATTCATTTGAACCTTCTTCTGTCATGGCCCATGCGTGATCTGTAAATGTTGACATTTTTGGCTTCAACAAACAACATTTTTGTAATGTGAGTTGCTCAGAGTCTGTGCTCCCCTCAGCAAATTCATATTCTCTCTTTTAAAATAAAAATATAATACTAAAAAAAAAACTGTGATACTGGTGCATCAGATCAATTAAACAACGAAAATCAAACACGATTCTCATTTTTGTGCTCAAACACATTTGCACACCAGCAGAATTCTCTGTCAGAGTCCAAACTCGTTTTCCATTTCTTTCCCATTCCACATTAAATTTTAAGATATTTTCCCTGGTTTTAAACATCTGTGTACAAATATTCAGAGATATTTGCTTTAATTATTAAGCTGATTACTAAGCTTGATGTAGCAGACGGGGCAAAAGGGGGACATCTTGAGAAAGTTGCTGTTGGAAAGTTACATTTGTATGTTTTGGAAACGTTTCCGATGCTCAGTTTTATTTTTTCCTTCTCCATATGTAGCCAGACTAGGAAAGAAATCCCTTCTTCCCATTAGGAATGCACATCACATTTGGTCACAAACACGAGTTGTAGTACACAAAATTGTCCACCAGATGGTGTCCGAGTCCATAACTGCACTGCATATTTTATACAGAGACATATAGCTATTAATGAAAACTCTGCCATTGATATTTTGAGTGAGATATTGAAATCTTTCAAATTGTTCTTTCTTTATATCTTCGAAAAATAGTAAAGCAGATGGATGCAGATGGCTTCAGTAGAATCCATCAAGATTCATCCATCCTTACGTGCTGCAATTTCAGCAGGATGTTCTTTAAAGGTTTACTGCTGAAGAGTTGTCTTCCTGTTTCTTAAGACTATTTAAAACTGTATTTGATATAGTTGTTAAATCGGGTTTGATTTGGGTTGCAACATATCATGTTTTGTGAATATAATTTAAGGTGAATTTCTTCTGATTTGTTTTAGAGTTAGCCCAATTTTTCCCCTTTTGTTTTTTTTTTCTCTCTCTCTCCCATCTGAGTTAATCATGGATTTTCTTGTCTTTGGCAGATGCAGCTCTGATGATTTGTTGGATAAAATCATCCCCGTTACGTGCGTAAACAAAGCACATAACTACCCGCCTTCATTTATGTTTCATCAGAGTCTTTCATCTGTAATACCTTCCATTCAAACTGATGTTTCTTTGGAATAAAAAAAAAATGTAATTGCAGTCAAAAAAAAAAGGTGCCGTGGCAACGTGGAATAAATAACTTCGCATTCTGTACATGAGCGTTACATAACGTTCGTGTTAAAACATACAGAAAGCGGCTGTGGTGAGCAAAGAGACGAGGCCACAGGAGCTCAGCGTGTCAGCTTGCTGAAGTGGCTCCTATGGGGACATAATGTGAAGGACGCATGTTGTGGTGCCGCTTCAGACGACACTAGAGAAACGTCACTTGTATTCTCTGGGACTTCATGGTTGCCTCTCAGCCATCAAGGAAAAACAAATCGCACAGAGCCATTACTTAACGCCTTAGATACTTGCGATAATATGATGAACCTCAGCGTTGTGAACCCTGCGCCGGTTCATGATGTAAAACCCGAGGCTCCGAGCATCGTCTCGATTTATGAACTGTAAAATTGAACATTTTCCAGCATCATTCGAACTTTTGGTGGCATAATCGAAGACTATGAAAGCAGGTCCTGGATCAGGAGGAAAAATGGAATCGTTTCTAACGCTGTTGCGACTTTGGTTATTTGTTTGGATGCAAACTTCATGCATGACCTTTTACATAATCAGGACAAGAAAAAAAACACAAGTTGCCAGACACCTGATCCTGGATTTAGTCAAACAGCAAACAATCATTTCCATTCTAAACTCTGTTCCAAAAAAAAAAAAAAAAAAAACTTCAGAAGCCATGATGCAATGGCACTGAAACAAGATTGCTGAAGGAATACATTTATCATCAGACAGTTTTGCTAGGAAGAGATCTTTGAAAGACTGACACGGACTACTTTACCTTGTATTAATTTCTTTTGTTCTATTTAATTGAACCCCAGTGGAAGACGTCAAAGTTTGTAGTTTTAATAAAATAATTCCCATCAGGACTTTTTACCATAAAATGACTTAACTCATGTTTTTCCCTCCCACTCTGCGTGACCCGGGTTTAGCATCTCCAAACATGCGTTCTATCACCAAACTTAATCTGTTGCACTGAACACAGGACCCCAGGGGGGCTTGTGCATAACGCGCACTGAAACACGGACAGCGATGCACATAACCGCGTTCGAGTAAAAAAAACAAAACACACACACACAAACAAAACTGGCTCGCTGCGCAGAGTCGAATTCGAAGGGTGGCGTAGCGAGCAGGATCGAGGACAGGAAGAAAAAGGAAAAGAAAGAAAACGTTTTCATTGTTGAAAACACATCTGGAAGGCTCTGATCAGAGCTTCTTCAAACGCCTTTAGGGGCTGAAGTGGAGCAGTGAGTCAGGCCATCAGAAGCCAACCTACATAATGCTTTTTTGACTGAATGGGAGCAAACACCCACAGCCTGTTTCTGTAAGGAACATCCTCCACAAAAAACACTGGGAGGAGATTTAATGTACAGACATAATCTCTCTGTATTGTAAACAAAAATAACACAAAGATGATGCCAGGAAAAAAAACAACAACTAAATGACAGTATGTAGAGACAACAACATTTTTAGAGAGAAGAAAATAACCACAGTATTTAGGCAGCACAAGAGAAGATCTAAAAAGAAAAAAATTACAGTATAGATCTTAGAGAGAGAGTCTATATGAAAAATGGAGGAGAGGAAGAGAAAAATGTTTGAAAGTTGGAGAAGTGTGTGGGAGGATTGACAGAAAGAGAGAGAGAGAGAGCAAGAGAGAGAGAGAGAGAGAGATCCTGCCACAGCAGCAGCCACATGAGGCAGTTAAGCGCTGCATGGCTGCACCGAGCAGAAACATACACGCTCAGTGCAACACTGGATTCACACTGTGAAATAAACCGGCAACTTCAAGGCCTGCCCTTCATCCGCTGCGGCATCAAAGGCTTCAGACGCCACTGTTATCAAGGCAGAGCAACGCAGCCATTTCTGCTGCTTTTCCTTACAGTTTGCAACACAGAACACCCTGTCACGTCTGATTAAAGAAACCTGCAGAGATGTCTGTTTAGGGACCAGTATGTCGAAAAGGTAAAACAAATAAAAAATAATAAATGAAAAATACAGTCACGCAATTGTTGGATGTGTTTTGCAACATCTGTCCGTCCTTCCTCCCTGTCTGGCATTAAATCAGCTGAAGCCATTCCTGTGTTAGCTCATCTAAAATGATCAGGATTATTTGTATTTGCTGAATGCCAAAATTGCCAGTGTTGTCGTTAAAAGTGAATGACTTGGGTCAAACTGTCATGGTCCTTTTGCAAAACCCATTCATTTTCTTGATTTTAATTTCCATGCTGATGTTCTGAGAGGTTGCTTCAATATTTCCACATAGTGTCCAGTCCTCGTGATAGATTCTTTTTTTTTTCACCAGTCCCTCCTGCAGCAAAAAAAAACATACACTCTACTCTACACTCTTCTTTTTATGTGGCTTTTGGAATAATGGTTCTTCTTTTCTGAGTGGTCTTTCAGCCCAGTGTTGGTACATAACTCATTCATGTTTCTGTTTATACTTTAGTATGCATCTTAATATTCAGGTACGTTGAAAAATTGAATATTGTGTCTTCTGGACATTTGCACATTTCCTCATTTCGCCTACTGAGCCAGACTGAGAGCCTCGGGAAACATTTGCTTGTTAATTAGTTGACTGGAGTTTGACACCATCAGTTTTCTATGACAGACATACCAAATTTTTGTTAGCTATAATCACAATTATAAGTAATAAAGACTCAAAAATTTTCATTCTAAAAAATGTGACTTTCTCTTTCTAAAATGAGAGAAAAAAAATTCCACAATATTCTAAAGTGTAAAATGTATCTCTACTTTGATGTAGCCTAATCATGTCATAAAAATCTAACTAAATAAAGAACTGGGTGGCCTCGTAGGTTAAGCTATCTCTAGAAATAAAATTGGAAGAAAAAAAAAAATCGAGGTCACAAAGTTTGGATTTCTGCAGCTTAAAATATCCTGTCAGATATTTATGTTTCCAAGGTAAAAGTAACTTACTGTCTGGGCTGTCAGAGAGATCAGAGTGTTCTCTCTGCCTTTGTATGCTCAGATCTGAGACATGAAGCATCCAGAGGATTCCAGTCTGTTTTGGCTGCAAAAAGAGGCAGATATATTTTAGTCAAAGTCAAAGTCTCGCCCCGCCCCCGTTTAAGTCTGCAAACTCACAACTGGGGATTAAATTACAAAACAGGATTAGAGTCTCACAAAGGAAAGTTCCAGTTTAACTTGGCTTCTGGAATTCAGCATCTTTGGAAAACTAATTAAGCTCACCAAACGGATTTGAGTCTTATTTGTGGAACGCCAGGACTCCCGATGCTTCGATGTGGTGTGGCGTTTTCCCTCGAGTATATTAGAACGCTTTCGATCAGTGTTAGACGGCCAAATTATTGTTATTAGCTGTTATGACTCGCATAATGCGGCTTTAATTTGATAGCAATCTACTGGATGACGGGTCAACCTGTGTCTTCAAACAGATCAGAAAGATATTAACACTAATCACAGATTACCATCATAACACAAACCAGATTACGTAGGTGGCATGATGTGATTATGGGAACAAATGTAATGTCTGAGCAGATGCTGGCAGGTGAAAGATTTTTTTTGACAACAAAATATTGTATATAGCTTAAACCAAAAGAGCATGAAATGAGGCAAACAAATTTTAACACATATCATGCTAAGGAGAGTCGAAGCTCTGGAGTTGTTTTGCGCTTTCTTTGAGAGTCACACATTTTGATCTTGAAGGAATTTGCTGGAATGTCGCTGAGGAGATTGGCAGCTGTGCCTAAACGTTTTACATTTGTAAATTATCGTCGCCACATAAAACGGCGGTGAGAAAAACGGACATCCGTTGATTGAACGCAACATCTGGTTTTCTGAGGTCTTTGCTCCGTGGGATTGTGTAAGGGTTGGAAAACTTCTACAGAGTTTATTTGTTTCTACAAATGACGTTTGATATTTTTGTAAATTTGTCATTACATCTCAATGCTTTCAGAACCTAGTAAAATCCAAATTGTTTTCACTGTCCTTGAAAACATGAACTCCAGTCGAAAGTTATCTCTTTTTTTTATGGTTGCGAATGTAAAAATCGATTTGAATGCATACCATTATCAAACAATAAACAATAAAGTATGTTGATTCAAAAACAACAACAAAAAATTTTAGATCCAAACAAATCCCAACTTCAAAGTTTCTATATATATATACATATATGTATTTTTAAAGTACTCACCAGAACGCTCCGCTCTCCTCTCAGTCATCATCCTCTCTCTCTTTCCTTTCTCTTTTTTCGGGGAAACAAAAGCAGGGGGAACTTCACAGGTTTTTCTCGTATGAGGCCTCATGACTTCATTTATGACATTTTTCATAATCCTGCAAACACATTATTATCATTATTATTTAAAAACAGTATTTTAGGAGTTCATGTAAGTCTCACATTGCAAACCCATTAACATGCATCAATTAAGGCTTCTGTTACATTAATATAAAATAGTTCAGTAGTGTATAAAGATATGCCAGTGCAGATTTTTTTTAAAAAGCTGCCAGTTATTCGAGCCTAGCAGTGAGAAGCGGGCCTGCAGTTGTGACGCGTACATTTGTTGTACTGGAACTTGATGCTTAAACGTTTAGAACCTGTAATTCTATCCAAGCCTCAAGCCTCAAATGCAATTCCTAAAGTTCACAACCCTCGTCATCAAATCACCTGCTGCGATGGCGCACAGTCCGTTCGGCATTTCATGTCGGAAACAAGTTCTTACCGTCAGTGCTAAATCTCTCACCCTGCACATGCAGAGCAGTCAAGACTGAAAGTAACAGTGAGGAAGAAAAACTAACAGACGAGGACCAAACCCAGAGCAGACTGGGTAAACCGCTTTCATCCCCCTGCCTCTTCACAGCCAGCAAGAGTCAACACACTGCAGCAATCCACCAAACGTTCATGAAAGTTATTCCTAAACCCGATGCACTCTAAAGAAACCTTTTCATGGCGCTTCTTTCAGGAGTCACTCAAAACGCCTCATTTTTGCCTTGTGTACAAGTCGGAGGGCCTCCAAAACAGGACTTGTAAAATAAAGTCACCGTAGAACACAAACAACAAACAATATTACATTAAATATTCCATTTTATATGACTTATTTCCCATGTGAATAAACATACATACCTGACTTGTGTCACCTCAGAATAAGGAGGTGAATTTCTTGCCAAAGCCAGAGATAGCTGCAGGAAGAGTAAACAAAAAAACAGGGGTTGACAAATGAGCTAAAACTGACTTTTCAAACATTAAACAGAAAAACTACAGAGCAACGTCAACGCTTTTGAATTTAAACGGTCACCAATACCACTTGAGGAGCTGCTGCTAAAGCTCTGTCAGATCACTGTCGGTGAAGTCTGAAGATGAGCAGCTGTAGGTGTTCAGCGTCACTCTTTGGCTTGTCTGGTGCTTTAGCATTAGCTTGTTTTGGCTTAACTGACCACTTGGTGCCACTCACAGACTCGTATAGAGCATCATACTGTCATCCTCCTCACGGGGGAATAGTCAATAAATAAATTATAAAAGAATGTAACATTGTAGAAAAACGTACTGTTCAGTGTCCAGAAGCAACAGCAGGACTTCCATTGTACACCCTTCATCTCATTAACAGCATTGCACATTTGAAAGGTGGTAATGTTTCATAAAATGTGTTTTATTTCTTTATATTTGCGCCCACATTGTGACAGCAGGTTTTTGTTTTTTGTTTTTTTTGTGACAGACTGGTTTTCCCTGTCACAGTGATGAAGCTGTTGTAAAATTAAGCTCTTTAGAGATGTAGCTTAACAAAATGAAGTTTCCTCACTGTTGAATCGCTTTGGTAAGAAAAAAATAAATAAAAATCAGGCAAAGAAATTTGAAAGCCTCTGAGGCTCTGTTCATCCAGGTAACTTTGTATATCTTAAAAGACTCTCATTTCGGTAATAACAACTCAATAAGCCCCCATGTTTGCGACGCGTTTTCAGCAGTCTGCCGTACCTTCTCCCAGTTTGCCGGCCTGCTCAGCAGCGCCGCCGGGAAGAATCTTGGAAAACATTCCTTCTCCCTCCATGCCAGGCTGACCTGCCGCTGCACTGCCGATGCCGCCGGGTCTCGGAGCTGCCTTGGAGCCTAAACAGTAGAAAGACAGAGGAGAGAGGGCAGAGAAATAAACGTAGTCCAGGTAGGAAGAAGTAAGTGCTGCTCAAAGTGGTGCACTACATTTGCTGCATGTGAAACAGAAAGGAAATGAAAGGAATGAGATGTTAATGAGTTAGAAGTCATTTTCTCAGGGACTGTCCTGCTTATCTTTGAGCCAATACTACAGTTGAGCTTTTATACTGATATAGATTTGACATACATTACGCATTAAGGTTATATTGCACTTTTTGGGTGATTCCTTTTGGCCACATTACATACTTAAAAATGGAGCCTCGTTACTCTGTGAGGTGTTAAATTCAAACGAGTAAGTGGCAATAAAACTCAGACTTTTTACTGCATAAAATTAAAGTTTTAGTCCATTCCAGGCGGTGTTGTGAGATTGATGAATGAAAGGCATTCAGCTCAGTCATTTTGCAGTTATATAAAAATATCTCAAAACCTTCATCAATCATTATTTCAGTAGTTAATTGAGACCTAACACTCTCAGGCTTTCATATTGAGGTATAATCCTCAGATTTACCTCAGATTAGGATGAACATCAAACAATAATAACATAAGTAAGACATAGTGGACAACAAGTGAGTGATGGGATTTTACGTGCATGGGTGTTGTGATTGAGCATCACCTATTCCTGTAAGCGGGGGCTGGCCTGCCTTCGAGGCCATGACGGGTGCCGCTTTCGCCCCAATTGCCGTTACAGGAGGCGTGTCGATCTTTGTCTGCATAGAAAAAAAAAGAAAGACAAGTGTTGCTGTGTTTAGGTAAATTTAGCAGTAAATCTGTTGTTATAGAAGGCTGTGGGAGAGAAAAACATGTTATGTAATCTGAATGTGGGTGACAAACCGGAATCAAAAGGATCCAGCATTCATCTGTTCACTCAAACAAAAGCCGAATAAGACAGTAGTCAGATTTTGATACAGTGAGACAGCCAAGAATAGTAAAAAAAAAAATGCACATATTAGGAAACAGTGATGGCAGAATTAAACCACTCATTTATTAAGCAGTGACAGCTTACTGAGACCTGAATGACTAACTGGGGAGTTTCACACCTGGAAACTGTCATTTCTGCTAAATAAGGTCTGATCTGTAAGGTAAGGTTTATTTGGGTATCAACTATACTGACTATACAATGACAAACAAAATTCTAAATGGGACTTGTCAGTTCTTGAAAGATATAAAATGATATGTGATCAGTTACAATAGCCAGAAGGAAGGCATTTTAATGTCCATCTTTTACCAGAGAAAGGCTTCAAAGCAAAATTGTTTAGTATGAAAAAAAAAAATCAAACAATCTATCATATGGAGCTAATAGCGAAAGTTCAAGCTGGAAGACTCCGCCCCCTCCGTTCGCCCATAGGCGTCATGCTCATCTCCAACCTCAGCGCTGGTCCTCACCCGGCGCGTCCAATTCTCAATCAAGCTCTGCATAAAAGGATAAACATCCAAGCAGTCAGCCGGTTCCCAGCTGCATTCAACCCACCACCGCCCTTTCTCCACCCACATTCTTCGGCTCTCCAGGATAGCACCCTTTCCTGACCTCCACCACCAGTGCCGGGCCCTGGGGGAGAACATCCCTAATCAGTTCTTTGGCGCTTGGGCCCCGGTAGCTGATTTGAGCTGAGATTTGATGTGAACTCAATGAACATCCCGATAACTGTTATTCATTCCTGTCATTAAATCTTTTAATTATTCCTTTTTCTCCGTTTGAGTCTTTCCAGATTGAACTACTTTTCTGTTAATGTTCCTCACCATGCTAGCAACACAACTACAGCTGGAGCTGTAGTTGTGTTGCTTTTTAAAATTTTATTTAGGCTGGTTTGTTTCTTTTCAACCAAATTCCACTCGATTCTCATCTCCCTTCAGTGCTGTGCGTGAGATTTCTCCCATTGAGGTCAATTTCTCCAGCTGAATTTCAACTGGGTCAATCAGCGGACAGGAGGAGGAGCTGTGAACGGTGTCATCGGTTTTCTGCGTTGTTTTAGGATTGCCCGTAGCGAGGCAATGGCAGCGAGGGAAGTGAAAGGAGCCACGCGTTTGGACATGCTTCCAAATATTGAGCAAATAAAGTTAGCGCAAGGGGAATGTTTATTATATTTTAATGGTGGCAAAGATGTAATTTGACTCGGCACTTCTCTCTTTGCAATGCGGTATAGTTGTTTACAGTGCACATCATTTCTGGTAAGTTTTACGGCACAGCTTCCCTCACCATCAAGCTGGCACATTACACACGTCACGGCAAAAATATTGAGTAAAATCAGATCCATTCCTTTAAAATGTCAGTCTTGCAAGCAATAATTTCTTCACGGATGAGGGTCTAAGCCGCTTAGACAAAGTTTAGAATGAGGGGCTAGATTTTAGTAATGAATACAAAATAAAAATTTCCAAAATATAAAATATGTCTCATCCAACCATGGTGCTAATTAATAGTGCGTTTCATTTGAACTTGGAAGTTGAACTTTCCACAAGAAACTTTCACATCAAGTCTGATGTGAAATTCCAACATGACTGCTTTCTATCAAAAATATTGACATATCAGTCAGTTAAGTAGTTAGTAAACATTAAAATACAGATTTCAGGCATTATTTGCCCCCCACATTAGCATCTAATTTAATTAATAAAGCAGGAGAGAAAAAAACTGCAAAGATGCAGTAAATGAGAACATCTTGGGTAATTTTGGACGGCATCCTGTGAATATAGACAGCATTCAGATGTACTAAAACCAAAATAATCAGCCTGTTCTGGATGTTATTTACAGTGTAATAATCACAGTCTCACACTCCTTCTGAAAAATAGCTTCGAATGGATTGATGGAGTAAATGCAGGAATGGATTTTTGCAGGGAGAAATCTTAAGTGCCAATTTCTTGGGTGTCTAGCAGACAGTGAATCAGCTGCATTGGGTTATCAGCTTTCTCTGTGTTAATCACGGTGTTAGATAAGGTCTGCCAGGAGAGGCACATAAGAATTTCAATAAACTATCTGAAATGGGACAGGGTGGTTGTCAGGAAACTCTTATCAAAAGCGACGCAGGGAGAAATAGGGGGACAACAAAACAGGAGAGATGATCGTAAAAGCAGACTAAAGGAGCAGGAGTGAAACTTTCAGCAAAACAGCTTGCTGTGTCGGTTTCCAAGAAGGAGATCTGATGAAGAAAATTCCTTTTGTTATCTCAGGAAAAAATGCAATACGAACTAAACAAAAATCAGAAATTAGAAACCAAAAACAGAAAAATCAACTTCTTTTCCATCCAGTGATTGTATTTAGAAGTTTTACAAGACTGCACTGACACCAACAAACTGCGATATTGAAGCTATGACTGAGTGAAGAAGTTAATACTTTTTACTATCAGTGATGTGTTTAAAATGAAAATATGGCAAGAGTGTAGCTGTAGCAATCTTAGAGAAACTGTTTATTGCATGTCGACTGGCTCATTCATTCTGCGTGAGAGAATGAGACTTTCAGCTAAGAAAGTCTTAGCTGAAAGACTAAGACTTTCAGCCTTCAACAGGAAGGCTGAAAGAGTAAGAGAAGTTTGTTTTATACTTTCAACCTCAATGGGTCATGCAGGATTTTGAAATACTGAAAGCTTACTGGAAACCTAAGGAAAGTGTCCACACTCTCTAGGATATATACACAAGAAGTCAGGGCATTGTGTTTTAATAATGCTTAGATGCTAAAACCAGCTTAGGATATCCACTCCATGATCATTTTGTCCTGACAGCACAATCCTAAGTTGAATTCAGTTCTGTTCTTGTATTTTCTTGTTTGCTAGAAAACTGAAATTGGAACTGTTTACAGGAAATCAGACATAAAATGGGTGCAGATGTGAGCTGTTTGTGACTCCTCGGGTTTTGTTCCCATTACTCACCATGGTGGGCGGTGTGGTTCCTGCTGCACCAGTTGGTCGAGCCTGGCCCATCGGCCCGCCTGCTGGTCCCAATTGCCCTGGTTTGGCCTGGGCCTGGGCCTGACCCATGCCCATGCCCATGCCCATCCCCATGCCCATGCCTTGACCTTGGGCTGGTGGCTGCTGCTGAAGGCCTGTGGTCGCTGTTGTGCCAGGCTGTCCTGGTCTGGATGCAGCTGTCTGGGCCTGCTGCTGGAGCTGAGTCCTCTGTCCTTGGGTCCCATCCATCTGAGAACCCGGACCGCCTAGTCGCCCGGATCCTGGAGGCCCACCGGCAGAGCCCTGAGCTCGCCCAGTACTGCTGCCGGACCTGGAGGAGCCTATTTGAGGATAAAAAAAGTGCTTTATTTTAAACCAAAGCAACTCAAAAACTGATTCGTCTTATTACAATTTGATTGTAATAAGATGAATTACAATTTATTACAATTTGATTTTATTTCTGACTTTATTTCATAAAGTCAGAAATAAAAATAACAATAAAAAAAACGGTATGGGATCATCTGTCCCTTTTTGAAATAAAGTCCATATAAAAGTGCAGGGTTTCTTTTGCTAATATTTTTTCTTGAAATGAAGCATTTTAGCAGAAACAGAAGGAGTGAGACAACAATGAACAACAAGAGTTGTATGCAAAGATCAAACTGGTGATTTAATTACTACACCGCTATGAACACGTCCGCAATGATGCCTTCAGGGAAAACGTATCCTTTGAAAAGTTACACTCGATGTTGTTAATTAAAAATTGTTGATCCCTGAGGGGATTGTTGACTGTAAAGAAAAAAAAAAAAGCATCAAAATTAATCTCAACAGCAAAGGCTATTAAATGTTATTGCCTCAGACAGGATTTTTAAAAGGGGATCCTATCAATGTTTAGAGATCGAATCAGGATTTATTAATGAAGTTGCAAATTTTCTCCCTTTCCCCTCAATCTTATTGATCTATCCAGGATGGTCAACAAAAAATATTCTTAAAGGTTTTTTACCGATGTAATCTGTTTCCTTTTCTTATCAAGCCAAAGTCTTGATAAGCAAGACTTTGGCTTGATAAGCCAAAGTCTTATCAAGCCTTTGGCTTTGGAAGACAGCAAACAACCTGGAAAAAACTTTACTTCAATTTCCTTTTTTTTTCAAACTATTTTTGTATTCTATCTATCAGATTTGCAGGTGCACCCTGTTTACCTGGTGGTTGGCCCTGCATGTCCATTTGGCCCTGGGACTTGCTGCGTGAGGATCTGTGTGGATCTCCCTGCCTGGAAGACCTTTGGCCGTGATGATGTCCAGACGGATCCCTGGAGTAGTCGGAAGAGTGATACCCTCCAGACCTGGACTCACCACGCCTTCCTGAAGATGAAGAACGTCCTGAGGGGTCATGGCGCATAGACGGGTCTTTGGGATGCCCCTTAGATGACCTCGAGGATCTCGGCTCATCTGAGTGACGGGAGGAAGAGTGCCGGCTAGAGGTGCCATGGTGCCTGTGGTCACGTGATGATGAATGCCGCCCGCCATGGCTGTACTCATCTTGCGGCCACAGGTCCTCCTCAGGAGGTTCATCATAATCATGATAGGTGTGCTTGACACCATGCCGACTTCTTCCAGAGTGGCTGCTGCCGTAGTGTCGAGAACTGGAGCGTGGTTTCTCAAACCAGTCAGTTTCTTCCTGGCCCAGATGGTAGGCTTTGGAAACCGAGAGCAGATCACAATCAATCTCCATGTCGTTTGGAGAGAGCGGCATGCAGGCTGTAAGAAGGAAGAGGGCAGAAGGAAGTCCAACCGCATGCAAAAAAAAAAGATAGGTAGGGGAAGACACAGAAAGAAAGGCAAAAAGTAAAATTTTACACTCATGCACAGATTTACTCCACAAGTACAAGACAAGTTAAACAGGACATATTAAACACTGCAAAACTGTCTAATACAGCAGATCTTCTTGCTACATATCTTTACTCACTGACTGCGGGAGGAAACTTCCTAATCAGTTAAAACTCTTCACCTCAAACAGTCAGTATTGTTCTGTTTTTTTATGGAAGACTTTTTAACAAAGCTTCATTTGGCAAATGGAATATAGAAAACTTTGTCTGGACAAGATTTTGCAGTGTTGACATAAATTTTTTATATCAAAACACATTAACAGTGCAACAGAGCCAATAACATGTTGAAGAAAAAACCTATTGCTGTCGTGCAAAGACCTCTTAAGTCAGTCAGTGTTGTGAAGACAAAGACGATCACGCTGAAGAACCATGCGACTGTCGAACAAAGAAACGGCTGGACGGACAGGCGGAAGGACGGACAGGCAGGCAGACAGACAGACAGCAGTCCACGACTTATAGAGCTCCAAGTAACTCTCAGGATGAAGAAAACACTGACATGCAACGACTATCTCTGTCCTTTGTTTTTGTTTTTTTGTTATTTTGCTAAGCTAGCTTCTGGGTGGGTGGGGGACGTTTAGATAAACGGTGGGAGCAGTAGTAGGTAGTGAGACTGTGGGAATTTAGCTCCCACAATTACCTTCACTGTCTGACACAGCACAATGATAATCATCAATAATGTATGTATCATCCGATTTGTAGACATGTGTCCGGGGAAGGTCCCGTATATGGTCTTGAACATCTGGCAGCGAGTGACTGGAACCATAATTGCCATAATAGTAATAATATCTACTGCTGCGACTGTCATATGGGTCACGACCTAAGCTTGAAGATCTCCCAGAACCCATGAATTTCCCCAAAGGGCTGAGTGGGCTCTCCTCCTCAGAGTATTGCCGAGTTGGGTGGCGTCCTCTGTAGCCAGAACGGTAGGAGCGGTCGTCTCTCTCATAGGATCTGCTTCGATAGCCATGGTAATCTCTGGCTGAGATCTTGTCCATGCCGTAGCCATGGGAGCGGGAGCGGCCAGTTGAGGTGTAGTAAATCCGATCGTCCTCATCCACCATCATACCGTAGTGTCGACTTCCATGAGTTGTGCCACTGGTGCCATCAAAAGCACTCCTCTTGAAGCCATAATCCTCGATCAGCTGGCGCCCTCGAATGTGAGATGAGGGGTAAGCCTCACCTGCAGAATAGGAGGCCAAATCTGCCTCGACATCTCGAGCCTCCTCTATTGGGGAAAACTTTGAAATTTTCTGCTCCATAGTCCCCAGCTTCCTGTGCTTGCTGCGCTTGGAGGACATGACAGCGGGGGCCAGAAGGCTTCTGGAGGACGCCAAAGGTTTCTGTACCCCGGAGCGGATGCTGGCAAGTTTGTAGTCGTAGTCATAGAAATAGGGGGATCCCCCACCCATGCTAGCGCTCACGCTGCTGCTGCTGCCCCCTAGAGGTCCGTGCCTGTAGCTGCTCTTACCCCTGCCGTGGTGGTCGTACAGCTCATCCTGCATCGCTGCTTCCTCCTCAGGTGCCCTGCCGTAGGGGGAGCTGCCAGTTCCCCCACGCGCCGTGCTGCCAGATGTGCTGCCATGGCCATGGATGTCGCCAGGGTAACGCCCGCTACTGCCATGATGCATCATGTCCCCTGCTGTCGTGCCCAGCCCGTCCTTTGCCGTCAGCTCGCTCACATCATCGATCATCATGTAGTTCCTTGGAATGTTTTGCTCTAAACCAGGAGCCCCATACATTCCTTCGGCTGTGCTGTAGGTGGAAGGACTGTCTACAGGGTGCCCATAGGCATTGGAAACTGTTGAAGTGTACTGTCCATAAGAACTGGCTGTGGTGGTGGTGTAGCCATATGTATTAGCAGTAGTTGTTGTGTACTGGCCATATGAGCTAGCGGGGGTTGATGTATATGGACCATAAGTGCTTGGAGGCACTGTGGCGTAACCACCATAACTGCTGGAAACAGGTGCAGATCCATACGGCCCATAGGAGCTTGCCATTGTTGTTGTTCCCGTGTACGGACCATAGGCTGGGGCTGCACTGGAAAAGGTAGCATCTTGGGCTGTGGTCGTGACCACAACTGTCGGGTTGCTGATAGTCTCATAGTTGGTTGGCATCTTATGTTCAAGTTCAGCAAGTGATGTCTGTCTGGGTCTTCCATGGTGAACGGTAAGAATATCAGCTTGGGGCTGCCCAGGATATGGAGTCGTCTGGGTGGGGTAGAGGGACACAGCGCTGGGATAAGGTGAGCTGTGGGTGGGGTATGGTGGCTGACCAGGCGGTGCAGGTCCAAAACCTGTAGGCCCTGCTGGAGGCTGAGGTGCAGATGGTAACCCCGCATCAGTTTGGGGATATGGGGGCTGAGCTTGTGGATAGGTGTGGGAAGGATAGGATGTTTGAGGTTGAAAGGTAGGTCCAGGAGGAGGGGGATGACTCTGAAGGGTCATGGGCTGTGGCAGGGCCTGTGACTGCGACACTGTTGGGTAAGGAGGCTGGTTGAATGTGGATGACTGGTATGGCACACTTGATTGCTGAGATGGTGCTGGTGGTTGGCTCTGGGGATATTGACAAGAGAGGAAGGATGAGGTTGGTGGGTACTGGGCTGCTGTGTTGAGGTCACTGGTAAATTGGCTAAGTGGAGCAGTGCTTGGTCTGGTTGTTAGTAGCCCATTTGCCTCATGTGATGCAGCAGCAGCTGCTAAACGCAAGTTATTCAACTCACTGTCAGACATATAGTCTCTGGTGTCCCCCATACATCTTAGGTAGGCAATGTCCCTTCTTTCCCTCTCCTTTACCAAAGTCTCTTTCCTCTGATGAATTCCCAGTTCCAGGTACCTCAGCTTAGCGTCAATTTCTTTCTCTTCCTCCTCCAGTTCAGCTTGTTGCTTTCTAAGCTTGGTAGACTCTTGCTCCACGGCCTTCAGCTCGTGGGTGAGATCTTTGAGGAGGCTGGCTTTAGCAGCCAGGCCAGACCTTGAGCTGGGCTTGAGGCTGGGCACGGAGGACAGGTAGATCTGTTGTTGGGCAGGTGTCATCATGGTCAAGTGAGCTGATGTAGCAGTCTCGTCTGGAGGAGGGCTGGGCAGGGTTCGCTTAACCTTCCGAAGCAAAGAGCTTTGCTGTAAGGCTGCCAGCTGAAGAGAGAGAAAGAGAAAGGGCAGAGGGGGGAGGAAGGGTGGGAAAATGTGTGGAGGCCAAACAAAAACAAAACAAAACATGGAGAGCATTTGAGGGGGAAATAATGGGGTGCACAAGGAACAGTTGATGGGATATGACATTGAGAAGGTTAATTGGAAAATGGACAATAAATGGAAAATTACAGATAATAGATTTGCCCAATAAAGTGAGAATATTGGATGGACAAGAATGAGAATGAGGAAAATACAGGAAGAAGGACACAGATGGACAAGGTGATAATGCAGACAAGAAAGTGAACAAAAACAAAGAGGGATGGTTTTGGGAAAACAACAAGATGAGAAGGGATGCAGGGAACAAATAAAGAGAAGAAACCCAAAAAAAACGTAAAAATAAAGTGTGTACCAAAAACATCCAAGTGATCCAAGAATGTTTTCAACCAGTGTAGACAGCAATGGGAGAATAACGAAAAAAGTAAATAAATGTGCACAAAAAAGAATTAATATTCAACAAAGTGGGACCAAAAGAAAGGAAGAAAATTCAAATGGAGAAAAAGATCAAGGAAGAGAGGAAACAAAGAAAGGATGCAACAAGAGACCAAGGTCGACAAAGGAGACACATAAAGACAAACAGACAAAGACAACAGGAAACAAGAGTGAAGTTTGTTAGAAGACGTACAGGAACAAGAAAATTAGTGTCAGCTCTGATACAGTTTTGTTGAATACTCTAGAGTTTTAATAATTTATGAGACAACATACATTCAATTTGAAAGAAAATAATCTTATAAAAATGAATTTCAAGAGGACTGAATCATTGAAGGTTTTTTCACCCCAGTGGTAAAAAAAATGTCTCTGATGATCTTATTCTTACATATATTATGTTTCATAACTATTATGATCTACATGATGATATAACATTTTACAACAATAATTTTTAGATAAGGTTGGTAAGGTCTTTGATTTTTGCACTTCTCAATAATATAACTTACTAGCTGTTACGCCAATTAATGACCCCACAATTGTAACGGGTGCACACTGTTTCGAAGATGAGGATCATCTTCCCTTTCAGATAAATTCCATATATTCCGTCAAACAACCATGTTAGCTGGTGTTTTAAGTAGATGACAATGTGTCAACATAAAAATAAAAACTTCCTTGGTTCCTATTATTCTTATGATCTTTGAGATTAGGGCTAAAGATACACCCAGCTGACACATATGGAGTTGGAAGGAAGAAAAGGCACATAAAAGTAGTTGAATTTTCATTTTCCATATTAAAATTTAGACCAAAAATGGATACATTCTAGCAAATACAACAAAATGAAATGGATTCAATCGTTTACTGTGTGATAACGACACCTGAATTAAAGGATGTTTTCCAATTTGGGATCAGATGTCCTGGAACATTCAGATACTTAATATCTGAATGTTCTGAACGGCGTTCTTGGATGCTGCTAAGTACGCTATAATATCACATGTGATCCATAAAAAATTGTGAAGTTGTGCTGTTCCTGCTTGTAAGCAAAGTCAATGGTACAGAAATGACCAAAAATGTATGAAATTTTAAAGGTTTTTATGTCACTGTTGTAGTCAAACATGATTTAGATTTTTTTGTTTGGCCTAAAAAAGTATTGTCAATGAAATGTCAGGACATCATTAACAATTAATGATTCATTTTGAAACATCTGAATTTATTTGTAGGGAATGCATGGATAAAGCACCTAAAAATATATATAGTGGTGGATTTCCCTTTACAAGTTAATATAGTAGATACATTTGAGAGAAACCCAAAAGATTAGAGAAAACATACTCAGAAGATTGTGACAAATTTAAATTTTGACTATAAACTAATACTTTAAGCACAAGCTCAGCTTAATAAATATACTGTACTTTCAATTGAAACAAGACTCATGTGGTGATAACACTCACATGAGTTATTTAATGGAATCACCAAGAAAGGGGTATGTTAAAACCCTAGCCGTCTATCCATTCCAGTCGTTCCCAAACATTTCAGCTTCTTACCTATAAAATAAGTAGAAGACACCCAGAATCTGACAATTTTCTCAATACACAAGAATTTCTAATAAGTCAGTTCAACAGGGGTAAAACGATACCCTGGATGGCATAAATATACTTTACTTTTGTTTTTTGTTGTTTTGTTTAATTCTACAGAGGACCCGAAGGGGGGTTCTGAGAACTAAACCTGAAACTTTGGGAACTGGCGTGACGTCGTATAACGAACAAACAGAAAGAAATGAGGTTAAGAAATTTCATCAATAAGTACATTTTGAGGACTTGCTACTACCTCTTTTACACAGCTGTAATTTCCCTATTGTAATAGCTTTCAAAATCAGTATATGATAAGGCCAGTTCTATAATACTGTAAAGGAGTACTTGAAAAGCTTTTGTGTACAGCAAAGATCTTGTTCCTAAACAATGTGAAGGAAATTATTTTAGAAAACTCTTAGAATAGAGTAAATACAGCCCCTACAACTGCTTTCACCACTTTTTAATAGCTTTTTGGAGCATCGGCTCAGCTTCAGTGACTTTACCTGGCTCTGGAGTGCTTGTTGTTGATACAGGGACAGCCTGGCCTTGGTGTGCTCATCTGTGGTTGGGCTGAGGGACTTGGGGTCCGACATGGACCTATGGGTGCTCTTGATGGGTCGGGGCACAGATGGGTGTCGCTGGGGGGATTCGGCTGTGTAAGACTTCTGCTGAGGTGTGACGTGGGCCTTGTTCAGTCTCTCGCTTGACAGGGAGGTCTCCAGCAGGCGGTGTGGGGACACTGGCGACACAGGAGAGTAGAGGACCTGTGGAGATTTCGGTGTGGTTTGTTGCTGCCGGATGAGGCTGGAGATGGACTCATTGTGAAGGTGGTTGTGAGGCTGATAGTTAATATCTAACGGGTCAGGACGACGTCGCTCAAATTTTGCTGCATTCGCTGCAACGTGTTGCTGCTGGCGCTGTTGGGTGTGAAGGTCAGCCGAACTGGACGGCCCTGTTCCGGTACCAGCAGAGGAAGAATATGGACTGACTGTAGTCGGCACTGTTAGCTGTGGAGCTACAACGCCCTGCGACTGCCCTTCTGAGTCAGTCTGGCAGGCGAGAGATTGTCCTTTTTGTGTGCGCTCTGGTCCAGAAATGTAGTGTACGATCTCTACTTTATTAGGGTCTGGTAATGTCACATGGATTGCCGGGGAGACTCTTCCTAGGTGCTCAGCTTCTGTCTGACAGGACACCTCCCTGATGGTCTGGACAGCGATGCTGGAGGAAACTATCTTGGATGTGTCAGCTTTGGTGTCTGTTGTCGAGGTGGTTGTCGAGGCAGTGCTGGTGCCAGCTGCTGTGGACTCGGCATGGCGGGAAAACCGGGAGCGTCTGCGGCGAACTGGATGCTCCGTTTCAGCCTTATCCTCATCGTCATCCGTCTGGACGGAGCAGTCAACGCTCCGACCACGCCTCCTGGTACGATGACGCATCATGTACCTGGTGGTTCAGGGAAAAGGCAGAACAGGGCGTGAAGAAAACAATCTGTAGATATTAAGGCTTGTGTAGATATTTATGTTAGATACAACTATTATACATTTAGGGGTTTTTGCTTGTAAACAAAATAAAATTTTCTTTGCTGGTACATAGTGAGGATTGGGATGTGGGAAGCACTTACTGTGCTATCCACAGACAGTCATTCTTATGCCATACCACCTACATACTCATAGCCAAGGAGGGTATCCCATTACTCACTTCAAAAAAAAAAGAAAAATATATTGTTACCTCTCTTCTCCATCTTCATCATCAGTCTGTACACAACTATCCACAATTCTGCGAGGGGAGCCATAGAAAATCACACCATCTCCATCAGAGGTGTCTCGGGTCAGCCTGCTCATGGAGCTATGTTTCCTCATACCAGCTCTGGCTTCCAGCTGTTCATCCTGACTCCTCAAACATATCTCTGAGGAAGAGTTGGGGAGAGAGCGCGAGCTCATCTGAGAGTCTATGTAGGGATGCAGTGGCTGTCCGGTCATATCCAGCTGTTGGCAAAAGCATATTCATTAGAACTACCAACAATCACCTGTGACTGTAAAGTTTTTGAAAACGAACCTGTCGAATAATGATCGTTTCGTTTTCTCATAAAAAGATTCCGAAAAATTAACGCAGCTTGCTAACAATATGTAAAGAAATGAAAGCAATGCTGAAGAGGACACTTGCAAAAATAGAGCCAAATTAAGAAGTTCAGCTCTGAATATCTATGACCAACAGGGAAATACTGAAATAGAATAATTCAAAAAGTTACAGGACGAGATTTATAAAGACAAAGTACACTTCTCAGTCATTCACAATGTCAGAATTAATAACATCTGATATACCGTACACTATATTGTAAAAAGGGTTGGATATTTCCTTCAAATCACTGAATTTAGGTGTGTCTACCAACTTCCATCATAACAGCACCTTGAAAAACAAACATTTGTGATAGCATAGGTTGCTCTCAGGGTTAGTGTTACCATGGTAGGACGCTACCAGTGCATTATCTCCAGTCACCAGGTACAAGTGTTAGTAGTCTTACAGCAAAAGGGTGGCGATACAGAGTGACAGCAACTCTACCATTTTGTGTCAAAGAGTGAGGTCAAATTTTGCCTCAGCCTCTTAGTTTTTAGAAGAAGGAATTCTTAATACTTTAGTATACCAAGACATTTTGAACAACTTTATGGCTCCAAATTTATGGGACCAGTTTTGGAATGACCCTTTCCTGTATCAACATGACTGTGTACCAGTGGTCCATAAAGACATGGAATAATTTCACCAACCTTTTTGACCTCAACTTGGCAGAACACATTTGGAATGAGCAAAGATGGAGAGACAATTTATCTGTGTCTGTTGTCACAAATACTGGTGAGAAATGCCATACGCACCAAGAACCATTGAAGGAAACAACACAAAAACCTCTGAAGAAGATTGAGTGCAACTTCATCCTTCACAAAATGTAAACAAAAATTGAGTCACATCAGATTTGAACAGTTGTAGGATTTCTCAATTGTCCTTGTCAAAAAGACCACTAGCCGTTTCTCCTGCTAGTGCTACGGCTTTTGGAGAAGCCTCCAGTCCTCTTGCATTCATAAATGCACTTAAACTGCACCAGTTTACTTCAACCGAACCAAAGCCTAGGTCTATAGGTAGGCAAGAGTTTGCCTTTATTGGGCCACATTAGAGTTTCATTGCATATTCAAACTTTCCTAAATTAACCAGCCTTTCTTGGCAATCGAACTATTGTTTTATTAGTGCGGACTAATCAGGGCTGGTGCGAATGCACCCTGAAGGTTTAAAACCGTCTATCAAAGTTGTACAAATTCCTCACCTGCATGGTCTGAGCAGCAGTTTTCAGCCGCTTCTGCTCTTGTAGTTGTTGCTGGAGCTGCTGCTGCAAAGATTGTATCTGGTCGAGCTGGGATTTCTGCTGGGCCAACTGCTCTCGTTGGAGAACGAGTTGTTTCTCGCGCTCTTGCTGCTGCTGCTGTAACACCTAAACACACATACAGATAAAACATGGACACGTTTGAAGAACAGTAACCAAAAGGAGACCAAAAAGTTACGAAACAAAAATAAAATAAAAGATGGTGAGGTGGTAACAATGAGAATAGATAGACAAACAAAAGAGAGATACAAAAGGCCATGATTTAGTTGTAATTAAGATAACTGGTTTTCAAAAATGCAAAGCAAGATTCTCAAAAGCAAATGTGACATGAAGCTCTTATGCTGATGGATTAGCTAAAGAATGGTTCCACGTTAGTCAGAGAACTGAAGCGCAACTGAAACAAAGTGCAGCATGTACTGGTAATTCTTACCAGTTTTGTAACAATGCTCATATTAAATATTTGAAGCATTTTCTGTGCAGCTCAAATGATTGGTGCGGGAGAAGGGGTTAGGCTTTTGTTCCTATCGTATGTTATGAAATGCATATTAATCAAACATTCATTTTATAGTTCATTCTCAGTCTCATTAGGGGGGCTTCACCTGTTTTACAGAGTTAACTTGAAAGAGTTTCAACTGCTTGTTCTAACAAAAAGAAGAAAATGCTTATGTTAGCTCTTTGTTGTTATTTTGAAAAACATATTTAACATTTTATTAAATGAAATTAGGAATTAATTTAAATATGCTCTTAAATGTTAACTTACTTAACTCAGAACAAATTAAAAATGTGACAGGAGTTCAGGCTCATCAGTATCTGATAGACATATACATACAACGGACACATAGGCGGAATCCCATTTCCACAGTGTGACTTACTATCGTTTTACTGACTGTGAGCCAAGAGGAACAGAGATCTTCTTAAACAATTTTCACATTTTAAGAAACATGCTTCGAAACATAGGGGTCTAAGTTGAGCTTGCATTCAAAAATATAGAGTAAAAATAGAGTATTTTAATCATTAAAGTCATTTTATATACTGGTCCAGGAAAACAATTTAATCTTTCAACAGCCAACGCAGAAAAAACTCTGCAATCTCTATTTAGATCAATTCCACTGTTATTACTGTTGTTCTTCCTAAGGTGTAAAAGCACCACGTCATATGAATCGTATGTACCAAAGGATCAGCAGGCGTAGACACCGGGGTAACACGAGGTAACGGGATTCAAATAACACAGAACAGCATGCAAAACATACAATTGTCACGTAGTAATTCAGGCTGGATGATTTCTGACTCAAAATAAATCAAGAGTTATTGCACAAGGAATTGTTTTTGTTTTCTTATATCAGTGTCTAATCAACAACTTGAAGGACTACTTAATATTCCTTTGAATACAAAAAAAATCTTTTGAAAGATAATTAAAAATGTCAACTTAGAAACATGCTGCGTTTAAATGATACACAAAATTGCTGGTTAATCAATTACTGATGTGAAATAGCAGAATCTTCACTTATGAAAACCACTTGAAAAATTATAAGACATTCAAATCAGGAAAATAACAAAAAAAAAAGACATCAACACCACTACATAACTCCTGATTTTCCCTATACCTGTTCCTTGATGTTCTGCAGCTCTTGTAACTCCCTCTGCACCAGAATTTGCTCCTTCTCCCTGTGAAACTTCAGCTCCATTCTTTCGCGCTCAAGCTCTTCTTGCAGTCGCAGCTGACGAAGTTTCTCTAACTCTACGCGCTCCCTCTCCATCTGCAGAAGCTGCTCCTGTTGTCGGTGAAGCCTCTCTGCCTCAGTTTCACCCTCTTTATGTATTGCACCAGGTGGAGGGAAAGGAGGGAGACCACATGGAACGGGCAAGCCAGTGGTGGGGACCGATGGGCCTGCAGCAGGCTGGGTGTAGCCTTGGGTTACTGCTGGACTTGAGGGTGGGTATACGTGAGCTGCAGGAGGAGGCTGTGGCTGCTGAGCCGTTGTCACTTGTTTCTGTTGTTGGGTGTTCAGATGTGTCTGGGACAGGTTTATTGGTTGCTGCTGCGGTTCGGTCAAAGTGACAAGCACTCCTTGTGCTGAAGTGACCTCTGCTGATGTCACTTTGGGACCTTTACCAAGGTAAACGGGTTCCTCCAGGGCTGTTGAGCTTGCGGTTGTCAAAGACATGGGCACAAGGGCTGAAGTTGATGCAGCAACAGTGATAGAGGCAATGGCTGAAGTTGTCTGAAGCAGACCTGGCGCTGGATAACGAAGTGGTACTTGTCCAGATAAGGGCATTCTTGGGCTTATGGGTAATCTGGTGAGACTGGCCAGTGGCACTGGTGTCATGTTGGGAGAAGCGTATGGCCTATAGACCCCTCTCAGTAGAGGTCGAAGTACAGATGCAGGTTGGGTGGTGATGGGAAGTGTTGAAGCTATTGGGGTCTGAATGGTGGAGTAAATCATTCCGTCAGATGACCTAATGGCAGCAGGGTACATGGCCCTCAGACTAGCCTGCCTGGCATTGATAAGATTCGTCAGAGCTTGATTTTGAGACATAGGCTTTCCATCTAATCCAAAGATCAGACTTTGCCTCATGCCAATGCCTGCTGCAAGTCTGGAGGCACCTGGTCCAGTACCTCTGCCTAAGCTGCCATACTGCAGCAAGTCTGGGTTGCTTCCATATCGGTCCATAGAATTAAGTGCGGCACACATTCGACTTATCTCCCTTGCAGTTGTAGCACTGTACTGAGCCAAGTTAGCTTCTTGGAAGCTTGCAATATCACGAGCAGAATAACCATAATCTGAACTGATGTTAGACAAGGAATTATATCGTCTTATCGGTAATGTTTGTGCTGAAATGTCTCCTCCATGACGTAAATCTGTGTAGGAACCGTACTGCATGCCCATATACCCTCCATAGCTCTGTTTCATAGCGGTTAAGTCCATGACAAGTTCACCAGCTTGTTGGAGGTGTGGTTCATATTTAGAGTGGTATGACTGTAAGCCGGCATCAGCAAGGTTGGTATCAGACATTGAAGGCTGAAGCCTACCAGGAAAAGGTAACGTGTAAGCCTTACGTGTGTCCATTGGGTACTCATGGTACCTTCCAGGTTGTCTTTCTTGATCTGATTCATCTGTAAGAGGTGGGGCAGACGGTGGCCTTATGCCCTCTTTCTCAGAGACACCAACACAACTTCCACCAAATGGCAGTCTGTAAACTACATCACAACAAGCTGGTTGGTCAGGTTTTATTTGGCCTCCTGTCAAATCCACTGCATCCTGTCCTTCTTCTACCTTCACAAGTTGAGTCAATGCCCTTACTGGCTCGGGCCCTCCATCCATTTGTACAACCATACTATGTGGTGATTTACCTCCCTGCATCAAACCAGGTGGGCTGGGCTTCCCTTTCAGCTCAACAGGACCAGTGCCGTAAAGCTCAGGATTAATGACTGGTGAAACAGCACTGACCACTGTAGATGCAGTACTAGTCTGGCTGACTAATAAATTTTTTTTAGCTAAAGGTGAGACCTGGCCTGTGAGGTTATACTTGGCTAGAACAGATGCCTGTTGTTGGTGCTGCTGCAGCTGATGGTGCTGTTGTAGCTGTTGCTCAAGGAGCTCTTGTTGTTTCTGCAGCTTCTCTTGTTGTTTTTGCAATTCTCTTTGTTGTATGCTGAGATCTTCCAATTTTGCATCAATTTTTGGAATGGAAGGGTCAGTTGGAGGAGAAATTGGTGATTTGTTCTGAGAAAGACACACCGCTGAGCCCATGCCCTGACCTAGATCTATTCGGTTTTGATGGGGATCACCATAAACCACTGGTTGTTTTAGCTGGGTCATAAACATGGAAGCAGCCACAGTGACACTCACAGTGGTAGGTGTGGTGGTCTCTTGTGTGTTCAAATTCATAATCAGTGGTTGTATGATTGTTGAATGCCTGGAACCTTCTGGTCCACCGTGGTATTTCCTGCTTTCTGTAGCTAAGGAAGTAAGGTCCATTCCCTGATCAGTCATAATAATGGGAGCTGAGTGGGTTGCAGTTCTTAGATCTACAACACTACCACCTTGGATCATATGGCCCTGCTCAACCCTTGAGGTTCCCGGGACTGTAGATATTCGGCAGAGGGAGATATTATCCATGGACACAGACCCTCTGGTGTATAAACCAGCAGTAGTGACCATGCTTGTCCCTACATTCACCTTCTCCACTCTTTGCGCTCTATAGAAGCTGTGTGTCGGTGACTGTTGATAAGGTGGTGTGTCCGGGGGGCTGCCGCATGGAGAGTAGCTATCAAATGTTGACTGACGGCTAAATCGAGTGGGTGAGGACAATGGAGAAGTTGCCGTGTTCACTGTCATTGGTCTAGTTGGACCTGGAGGTGGGGAGTATGGAGCCTCCTGGGAAGACTGTTGTCGATATAGCCTTGGGGAAATTGATCGATGTGCTGTTTGGGTTCCCTGAGCTATCACAGGTGATGTGGGCCCAGAACCAGCTGGCTCCATTCGCAGGGCTGAGTTGAAGGTCTGTGTGGAGAACTCAGCAGTAGACCTTCTGGAAGGAGAGCGAATAGGACTTTGTGGTGGTGGTGGTGATGGAGAGAGAGGAGGACTCGTGCTCCTGTAATAGGTAGTATACTTAGGAGAGCGTGGTTCAATAATCCTCTCAGCAGATGATGTCGAGCTGTCCCGCACTTGAACACCTCTTGTCTCCCCAATCCTTCTGGTGATTACTTCTCTTTGACTATAGGCCTGGGTAATCTCTGCAATCTTGCTACATACACTTGAGACTGTAGCTGAGGATGTGGCAAGACTCCCTGTGTGTCTGCGTGAGGTATCAGATTGGGTTGACGTCATAGTGTGGCTTGATCCTGTTTGGGAAATTGTTACTGCGTCTCTGGCATAAACCCCATAAGCTGCAATGGTGGTAGCAGCCACTGTTGGAGTTATGCCATTCTTTCCTGCTTGGCTTTTAATTCTGTCCTTGTGCCCATCCTTTGCGGTGAAGTGTTGGCTTACTCTCACGTCTGGTATTCGACCTCCACTCTCAGCAAAGGAGACAGGAGCTGAGACCTGAGTAGGACTTGTCCCCGGAGTTAACAGAGCATTGCTTTGCTCTAGTAGTTTAGCAAAGGCTGAGCCTGTGTCCAGCAGCTGCTTATCTGCAAAAGAACTCTCAATTTCAATCTCGACTTGCTCATTTGTGGCCTGTTGCATCTTAGTGATGTTCTGAGATGTTTGTCGGATTTCCTCATAAATGTCGTTTTCTATTTCCGCCGCTTCGTTGTCATATCCCGTTTGATCTTGTTCATAGTCATAGTCGTCGTCGTAGTTTTGTCCATTAATGTCCTCCTCATAGTACTGCCCATGTCGTTGTTGTTGCTGCTGCTGTAGCTTTTCTTGTTTTTGCAGCATCTCTGCTTTTCTCATCATTTCCTCGTAAACTTCCTCAGCACTCTTCAGAGGTTTGGAGGTTGTTGATGGAGCAGTGGTCGTCGTAGTTGAGGAAGATTTCTCTATAGGCGAATAGAGAGACATAAAAGTAGGCAGATTGTACTCACTGCCTGACTTGTAGATTTTGGACTCGTACCCCTCAGCCTCAGAGTCCAGACTTTGGGGGGAATATTCAGAAGCAGAGGACCGATGAAGCTCTTCCATCTCTGCTGCTTGTCTTAGCTCCTCCGTAGGGGAAGCGTCTTCAATTGGTGACAAATTACTAGGTGGTGTTTTGGATCTTTCTCGGCGTCTTTGGGCCCTCAGCTCCTCCTTATCCCTTTTGGTTTTCCGTGCTGTGCTTCTTATTCTCTGCTGTTCTACCTCTCTCATCTTCTCCTGCTCTCTCAGAAGCTCCTCTTCCTCTCTGAGTTCATCCTCTTCTGAGGAGTCTTCAATGGTCGGAAGCAGGGGGCCGTGAGACCGGTGGCGTGCTTTCCTCTGCTGCTTGGCCTCCTCCAGTCTTTGCCTCCTGCTTGGGCTACTGTCACTGTCTTCCTCCATTGATGAGATGGATGTTGGAGACTGTCCTGAACCATATGAGGATGAAGTTGGAGGTAAAGTTGAAGAATAGTCGCCCCTAGAACGCTCCTCTGGAGATCCGGTTAAGCTCTCCATTTCCAGCTCTGGCTCCCGGTCCAGGTTTAGATCATTTTCATTGCTCAGCTCCATATCTCGGCTGTAGCTGTTGGTGTTGTTGAGTTCAATGGTTTTGAAGCGCCTCAGCCCCCCTTGGGACGCCATCACATCTTCCTCCCCCTCCTCCACAGAACCCTTGTAGACATCGGCGGAGGTCTTGGTTTCTTCCTCAAAACTACTCGAGTGGTGCTGAAGCCGTCTCTTTTCTTTCCCTGAGTCAGAAATGATGTGCTTGTGGTGGCTTTTCTTCGGTTTCTGGTAGCCGTAACCTTCATCTTCCTCATCTTCGTCTTCCTCCATTTCCTCTTCCTCCTCCTCCTCGTTGTCCTCGTCAGCGCTCATCTCCATTATTTGCCTCCTCATGAACTCCTCGTCAGTCATCTCTGTTGGATCAGCCTCTTTTTCCTTTTCCTTCTTCTTCTTTTCTTTTCTCTCTTCCTTTCCGTCTTTCCGTTTACTCTCCCAGTCCCCGCCATCTTCCTCTTCCTCCAGTATATCCTCTAATTCCTCATCAGAATCATATGCATCTGGAGGAATTGAAAGGGAACGTGGTCGATGCTTTCCTCTGTCATCCAAGTCTCTGTCCCTGTGCTTTCTTCCCCTTCTGTCCGGCTTTTCCTCAGAGAGGCTTTTCTCCAGCAGTGGCCTCATCGAGCTCTCCAGCTTGGTGATTTCAGAGGGGCTTGGAGGAGAGCCTCGCCCACTGATTCCCCTCTCACTCAGCTTCATTTCCTCCTCTTGGATTAGACCTGTAATTTCACTGTGTGAGCTGGAGATCCCATCAGAGGAGTAGCCAGTGTCACTGAGACTCTGAGGGCTGCGTGACAAGTCATGGGTGCTGTTGTTTTTTGTGTCCTACAGAAAACAGAAACAAAGAAAGATCGCATTAGACGTGGTGAAATTTGGCTGTATTGTTTGGGTCAAAAGTAATAGAAATTTGACAATTTTGTTGACACATTTTTTTATATATATATAATTGAAATCTGTTTTTAGATGTAAAATAAGCTTAGTTTTTGGAGTATGGCAAAAAAACAAACAAAAACAAAACACGTTTTGCACAAAAAGCGTATTTATTGCAATGTCTAGAAGACTAAACTAATCAAATTATGATAGTGTATTAGGTCCACATTCAGTCTCTATCAACTGAATATTAACAATAAGTCTTAAAATATGATGACAACATTCTGGTATTCAGATTTCCTAAATAATTTGCAACTGGAAGCACCTCTGAACCCCACAACTAGAAAATAAAATTAAAGCCTTCTGTGAGCTTTCACTCATCTTTTTTCAAGCTCTTTATGACACATATATGGACATTTGGCACAACCAAACAGCAACTTATCAAAATAGAGTAATTTTGATTAATTGTATGAGCCTATTTGGATTTAAAAATGTTCTAAAAATGAATGAATACGCACAATAATAGAGCTGCAAAGAGAAAAGGAAAGAGGGCCCACAGGTTTTTTTTATATTCTACACGACGGGCGCTAAATGCCTTATGTATGGTATAAAAACTGGAGGTTTGCTCTCTCAATTGTTTTCAGATATGTACTTTTTTCCATTTATAAAATCTAAAATAGGTAATGAATGAACGTTTGAAAGATATTTTATTTGGTATGTGAAAAAACAACAAAAGATTATGCAAATGAGGTTGATATAAAATTACATGAGGGATGGTAGTTATTTTTGCTTTAGTACATATTCACATCACACAGTCAGTTAAAATACATGTTTTAAGTCTTTACACCTTTTTGGACATACAGCTCAAAATGAATAACACAAAACCACTGAAAGGTCAAATTTTGTGTGGATTTCTATGGCTACAAAAAGGCTTTAGTCACCCTTGTTAAAATGTCAGGTACTTATTTTGTAAAAATGAGAATGAAATAAAAATATTTGATTGCCTTTTTCCACCTTTAATAAGCTAAAAAAAGGTAAATGTGGTTTTTCTACAAGCCTATAGAACACATTATACATGCCAGGAGAATTTCTTTGCCAGGAAAGTTTCTTTCTTTTTCTAACCAGACACCCAAATAACACAAGAAATTGTCACAATGAGAAAAAAAAAACTTTACTTGACAAAAATTGCTGTAAATCATTTAGTTCTTTTCTAAAGAAATGCGTATATATGCATGTTAATCTGATAGTTAGAGACCTATAAGGCTGTTAGTATTTTCATGTTTTCAGTACATCTTTAAATACTGGATCATCTTACTTTTTACCATAATCATAACCTTCATGACCAAGAGAAAGAAAACCTAACAAAACATTCGCTCTACAGCTATACCCGCTAATAACAAACTGTGAGGAAACTTGGTTTTGCATTTCATTTCATCTCAATAGGAGAACAAGGCTGAACATCTTTTGGAGGGCTCTGACATTTCATAATGAGCTTAAATGAATTCATAACAGAGAGAAACAAAAAGGAAAATGACAAATATTCATGAGAGAATAATGGCCGAGATAAAGCCAAGGCAGAGAAGCTTTTTATTTTTTATTTTCATGATGCCAGAAAAACTTTAAAAAATATATTTTTTTTTATGTATAAAATAAGTTCACTTAAATGTATATTCCAAAATACACTATTGTGAGGTTTAAACCCTTAACAAAAATTACCTGCATTTTCAGGGGACTCTTTTTATAACTCAGAAGCTGGTGTAATTTAGTCAAGTCTTTTTTCTAAAGTTGGATCAGATATGTAGTGTATATATGACATGTATCCTGTCACGCTGACTATATCAGCATGGTCTCACGTTACTGTTTCTTCCTCCAGTACTTCAGTATTCAAACCTTTTTTTAAGCAAAGGAAAAAAAGAACAAAGAACGCCGAACTTACGTCATAGTGCCTAGACTTCTTAATTTCCTTTACTGGAGTGATCTGCTCCCCTTTCTTCTGTGAAGGTTTGGTCTCTTTGGCAGTTTGGTTCTCAGGCTCCGTCTTGGGCTTCTCCTCTGTTGGTTTTGTGGGTTTCTGGGCCTCAGTGGTTGGCACTGGCGCTGTGGCTGGCGTTGTGGTCTTGGTATCAGTGGGCTGTTTGGCCGGCGTGGGACCAGTAGGTCCACCGACGCCTGATCCCATCTGGGATTTTTGTCCCTGCGGCTGGACCGGTTTGGGTCCTTGCTGAGTGGTCGACTTGTGGACAGGGCTTTGCTGACTGGTCGGCGTCTGGTGACGAGGTGAGCCCATTGGTTGGTGCTTCGGGGAGGCATGGGGAACAGGAAGAGGAGGCTCATCCAGGCCGCCTCCAGACAACAGCCGCTGGGTCTGGCAGTTAAGACATAACCACTCTTTTTTCTGAAGGACACACAGAATAGAAAACAAAAGGCAAGTAATTAGTTTTTATTTCTAAATCATGAAATAGATACGCACACATACAGATACGCACACATACAGATGAGGGTTTTGTAGTTTTGACCAAGCATTTGGTCAAACTGTGACCCAGTTTAATGTCAGTGTTAATGACTTTATAGTAGGTTTTTACCTCATAGCGATGTGTACAGTATTCACTCTTTGATAGATAAAAACATCATAAGAAGAAAATATTTTAGACAGTGTTAAATAGTTTCAGGGCTGGACTTTGTCCAGGAAGCCCACCATGATTGGTCAGACATGATCTCTTCACATAATCATTAGAAATATTAGGAAATTGGTTACAAGGTGCAAAAAAGGAGTTGAATAAATATTTACACACACTCTTTCCTACAATAAAACTTATGTAATTTGCCAAAATTAAAACATTTTACACTTAGATTAGTCTTCTTCACTTATTATTATTATTATTTTTTGGTATCTTTTCCACTAACACGCACTGCACTCAGACTGGTTTCTGTGAAGATCTCATTTGAAAACAGAGCTGTCAGAACGATGGCAGGCTGAACTAATCTGACACAAGTTTCCAAAAGGCCAAGCCACTCTGACAGCTACACACTATTTTCATCCCATTAGCTTTTACTCACACCACTTCACAGACTGCTAAATGTTAGGAAGCTGCATCAAACTGACACAGAAAGAGCAGAAATGACTTCGAAGTAAACGCAGAACTAAACATTTAGCAGTCTTCGGTCGTGATTCTCATCGCTTGTCTGAAATGACATGCTCAAATAAAAGATGCAGTAGATAGTTGGCTGGGCTTAAAGCTAAACTGCTGCAATTAGAGGAAATGTTGGTTTTAAAAATTGTAATATATATATATATATATATATATATATATATATATATATATATATATATATATATATATATCACAAAAACACATCATAATTGTTTTCACTATTGATTAAAATTTGTATTACGCATCCGTCTGGTTGCCATGTAAATTCATACACATGAATGAATGAAATCTTTATTTTGAACATGTAAACAACAAATGTCAGACACACAAATAAAACTTTCAGACTGAAAATTTGTAAGAAAAACTCATTCCTTATGATTTCCTGCCCTCATTTGACTCTTGCAGTATGCACCTTATGCATTTCAACCTAACATATTTAGTTACAGTCTGTCAGGTTTAGTTGTAGTTTTGCATAAAAAAACAAATAACTATCTGTTCATCTTGGTTAAACTTTCTTTTCAGTGTCTCCAATGTCTTCTCACCCCCTCTCCCCCCCACTAGCACCATCTGTTTATTCTCTGTCTCTAACATTAGCTGTCCTATCCAGGACAGCTAATGTTATTTGGGGCAAGACAGAGGCTGTATTACCGACGTAATGAATAATTGATAGATGCAGCACTCTCTCTTCAACAGTTATCTACCATTGCTGCTGTTTTCCACCTGCTCTTTCTGTAACTCCCCTCTGATGCTCAGGCTTTTCTAAACGGCTCTGCGTCCTCCCGCGCCTCCTTTACCTCGGTCTCTCACCGAATCCTTTCGAGTGCTCATCTCTGATTAGGAGCCATTCTCAGACTCCCAATCCTTTAGAGCCCACCTTTGATAAGTGATGGTTTTGCCTGTGCAATATCACTAATTATGAGGAGACAGCCAAAGTAGTGATTACATTCTATGATTTTTATTGTTCAGCGACGCATTAAATTAATGGAAAACGATCAAAAAGAAGTGAACTGGCTGGAAAATCTATTTATGACACATAAACAATAAGAATAAAGTATCAGAAATGTGTACATTTGGGAGCATGGTTGAAAAAAAAACTGTCATTATTCTTTTAATAACTTTCCATCAAACTTATTTAAGATACAAAAAAACCACAAAACACTTAAAACTAGTAGTAACTCTTATTAATAAATTGCAAAAATATGATTACGCGGGTGTGTATGTCCAGTGCCGATCTGTCCAGTGGCTTCTCAAACTACTGCCGCCTTTTTTTGTTTGTTTTTTGCAACTGTTGTTTTTGTTTTGAAGCCAGCAGATAACGACACATATACCTGTTTGTGAGCAAGAAATATCCTGCAGAGTGCACCAGTGGTGTCCACTTAACCTACATGGCACAAACAATGTCAACAACGCTCCACATGTCAAGCTGCTACTTTCTTTTCATTTAGTGGCTTCGTGTCGTTAATTCGGGATCTACCTCTCCTCTCGCATTTGTTGGCTATTGCCATATTTTTATTCTCTCCTTTTAAATGCTTTTTGTGCTGCTAGTTTTCTGTTCGGTTATTTTCTTTTAGAGGATTTATACTGGCTCACAATCTGTCTCATTTGTAGGAATCTGTTCAACACAGTGAAACCATTAGAGTAAATGTAGAAAGAACACCGTTCCAAAGCCAGAAACAGGCCTGGAGAAGCACTGACCGGAAAAAATCAAGCAACGGAAACAGGAGTACAGTAAAACCAGAACCATGGAAATGAACAATGATGACAAGGATGTAAAGAAATTGCCTGGCGTTTAACTGCTAGGGAGGTGATTGACCGACATGGGAACGTGATCAGAGGAGCAGAAGGAATATGACTAATTAACACAAATGGATAGACACAAAACCATCTTCCTAAACCAAAATTAAAACAAATACACAAAGAAAAGTGAAAGTAAGGAACCATAAAACACAAAACAAACAGTAAACAATGCATAGAACAGTGTCGGTAACAAAGTTAAAATGACTGAAATAAAGACAATGTGACAACTAAAGCACAAAGACCAACAGATGATGACAACAGACACAATATCGCTCAACGATAACTCCAGTACGTGTCACTATGTGATGTCATCAGTCAGTTTTTGACTTTCTTTAATAATAAAAAAATCACATTTTATTGGATTCAGCAACCAGAAATTATTTTGGTATCTAAATGTTCCAAATAATAAAAACGTCACATGTTGCCGCATCTTTCCCAAAAGCATGTTGTAAAATTATTGGCTGATGTTTTGAAAACTTTTTTTTTTATAGTATCAGTGAAAAAGATAACTGACCAACACCAGCAGAAAAAGATCTTTATCAAACTGAAAAATAGGGGAAGTAGAGAAACTTTTCAATAAAGTCAGCCACTGAAAAAAATCAAAACACCAAAATATAATAAAAAAATATATATTTATACTGTCAACAGATCTCCATTAACTTTAATATTGTCTGACACTATTACATGTGCGTTGTGTACATTTATAGCCACCAGACCAGTTGCTATGGAAACGTCTTTCAACAGCACTAGTCTCCTATTAGGCTGATTCCTGTCTGAGTAACTCGTGTTTCCGTTCAGTTTAGGCACATTTTCATCTACAGTTTATCTCATTTCTCTTTTCGGCACACAGTCATTAGACTCCAATCTTCCCCTCCCTTCCATCTCCCTGTTTGTCACTCTCAGCCTCCTATTTTTTTTTATACCTCCAACAGAGTGAAGGGCTATTTTTACCCAGAATGCCATTGTTTTGCTTGAGCGCACACTTCCCTTGTGCTGGCTGATGCTTTAAGCAGTGCTCTGCTGCATAGCGCACACACACTCCGGCACAAGCACAAACACACATGTAGACACATGGCTCGCATCCATGTGTAAGTGCAGGTTGGAGCTCTCCAGAAGGAGGGAGGAGAAAAGGGAGAGGAGAGAGGTGGAGAGGAGCACCACCAGGGAGAGAGCAAAAGAAAAACTGCTGGGGTGAATGACGCCACGTGTGCACGCGGGTGCATGTGTGCACACGTTAAATGGGATGAGTCGCTGCTGAGTCTGGCTTGATCTGGAGACAAAAGAGGAAGATGAAGCAGGAAAAGGAGGAAGATGAAGAGAAGATCAGGGGGCAAACTGGAAAAGACAGGAGCCAGGTGCACCTGATGTCTCATAAGGAACCTGGTTGACGGCCCGATAATGTTCACCATCCACAAGTTTTAAGTTCTTCCACAGTTATTTCAAACAATGTATCGATTATAACATGTTCAGGAAGTTTAAACAGATAAAATATAGGTAGCACTTAGTTACAAAACACCTTGGAAAGGCGAGGCAAATGAGGTACGTTTCTCAAAACTCATCTCAGGCCTCTAACTTATCTAAAAAATAAACCCAGGAAAATGCAACATTCATTCATATCAATCACATCTATCAGTCCAGACATGCTCTGTTAGAGGAAAGTGAGTTATGCACAGTGACCTGGACGAGTAAACACACAAAACAAACGGGGATCATTTTGGAAAACAGAAAAAAAAAAAAAAAAGAAACTCATGGAGCACAGAAAGGAGGCGATGAATTAAAAGTATTGGAGGAAAAGGAGGTTGAGAAATGAATTAGCTCATGGGGAAGAGGGAGAATTACAGCAGAAGCTGTTCTGCCGGTTATATAACACAAACAGGTTTCATTTCCATTTCACAGATATTTAAAAAAAAATCTCCTCTCTCCATTTTATCAGCTCAACAGAGCCTCTTTAATTATGTAACCTTATTGTGAGAGGCAGAGCAGTGGAGGCCGTGCGTGCGTGCGTGCGTGCGTGCGTGCGTGCGTGCGTGCGTGCGTGTGTGTGTGTGACTGCAAACACATCCACATCCCCTCACTTCCAGGCGGGCACTCTTCACATAGACAACATAAAACCTACATATGGATGACGAGCCACTTCTTTACTCTTCTAACAGCACTGGTAGGAGGATCTCATTAGCATATGGTTTTTAGTTGAAAGTTGTCTCAGTTTATGTCTGTGATCATGAGATTTGGCTAAATATCCCCAGAGATGTTGGTACTTATTGCCAGAGCTACTTTTTTTTCCTTTTTTAAATATTTTGTCAAATTTTGTTGAAGTGCCTAAAACAGCTTCAGCAAAAAAAGAAAGTGGCCGAATGTATCAGTACGTGTTTGGCAATCAGACAGAATGATGTGTGGAAAAGAAGAAGTGGAAATCATTTCTGACAGAGAGTTGTGTGGAGGCAGCAGGCAGAGAGAAGAAGAGAAAAACAGAAGAGCTGTTTTTAATTATGTAAAGCACCTTGAAATGCCTTGATGCTGAAATGTGCTATACAAATAACATTTGATTGATTGATTGATTGATTGATTGATTGATTGATTGATTGATTGATTGATTGATTGATTGATAAGAAGAAGAAACTGTCTTTTGCAGTGAGCCCAAGGTTTTTTGTTGTTTGAAAAAGTTTTAGAAATTCAAGAAATTCAGCAAAGTGACTGAGAAAAACTGTAAGCCTATACAAAAAAAAAATAAAATAAAATTCAATTACATATTAAGGGGACTCAATTAAAAGGTGGATTGATTTCAATGCTTTTTACACATGGGTTGCTATGCGGAAAGAGCTTAAGAGCAGCTGGTTCAAATAACTTTCAATAAGAAGCGCTAAACTTCAGACACAGAGCCAGTGGCCAGCAGCTCCCATGGACTGGATGGAGGCTCATGCTGATTAAACTATACTTGAAAGGTTCTTCTGCCAGGACTCTCTCTCTCTGCAGCTCAGGGACAGAGAACAATCAGAGACTCCATGATGAAAAAGAAAAAAAAAAAAAAAAAGTTGAAATTGCTCCAGGACATCTGCCTTTGTGCCAGACAGAGACAAACCAAAGGCAGGCCGAAGTTTGTTTACGGTATGACCCATAAATCTGTCATGGGAGCTAATCGTAACAGGCTAAGTGTCTTATTGGGACTCACTAATACACACAGAAGTACACCAGTGAAACACAGGGGGAACATTCGCAGTGCGAGAGTGTGTCTCCCTGCAAAGACGCTGCGCTTGGATGTGTGTGTGTGAGAGAGAGAGAAGTGACTGCAGGGATCAGAGGATTTTTGACTTTTGCAGTAATGGGATGGCGGCTCGCCAGCAGCAGAGCTACAGCGGGGCCTGCTTATCTCATCACTGACTCAACAGGGAGCATGAAGACAGACAAGTCAACAAACTTCCACAAGTGCTTCAGAAAGCATGTGTTAGGAGGACCAGAACAAAACAAAGGCGCTCCATTAGGTCAAACCCACAGCTTAAAGTCAGACTCTACAGCTTCCCACATAAGTGATATCTCTCCGACTAATGTACAGTGTACTAACTATAAAATATACAACTGGCAGCCTTTTATGTCTTTTAATAGAAGGATTCTGTTTAAAGTCTAATGCAGAGTAGCTACTTATCTAAAGGTTAATAATCCATGAACAATTTTGCAGTAAAAAAGAGACGGATTATTTCCGGAGAACTAGGTGGGAGCAGAGAAGAGACTGAGAATAAGAACCTGCAGAGAAACGAAAGAACAGATGATTTCAAAACATGTTGAAAATGTCATTATGTTTGTGAAGGGGAATGGTCTTCTAGTATCGCAATCAGCTTCGTGTGATTTTTAAAAGGAAAAGTGTCTGACATGTTTCATCAAATGTAAATCAGGTTTAATTCAAATCCAATACTTTGAGTCACGGTGACACACTTTAATTCTATTTGTTGAAGGGATTTAATGATTTTTATGTTTGTTTGTTTTTTAATACTGCGGGTATTAAGTATTTGTCATGGTAACAGAACATTTTTTTCACAATACTTTATTGGTTTAGTCTTTCAAACTGTTAACCCCGACAAACAAAAAAACACTTGATCATGTTGGCGATAAAGCATTAACTTGATACTGGATTATCATTTACCTAATGCATCCTCGTTTTTCATTTTAAAATGCAGTAAAGGCAGAGCAGCAGCTTGACAGGATAATTAATACTGAACTCCTGTTATGCTATGCCACATTTTCCAAATGCTATTTGTAACGTTAAGTTAGCATTTTCTCTGTTTTGTTAACCGATATA
>NW_006800309.1:403835-409386 GCF_000485575.1 Poecilia formosa | reverse complement strand
TATATATATATATATATATATATATATGGCCATTTGGATTTTTTTTCACTGATGCTGTAAATATGTATTTAATCTTCTCCACTGTGAATACAAGGCACTCCTAGTTGCAACTGTTCAGTCTCTGCCTGCTCCTTCATGAGTCGCATCTTCTGAGAAACTAACCCACTGACCTTTTTATTGGTCACCAACCATTTACATCGATTTGATGTAGTAAACTGTTATCTTTACAGATATGCTACAGTAGAGTTTTGTACATTTCTCTAAAAATATGACAAATCCCTCTGGAATTTATTTATAGCCAACACTGGATGTGGTAAAGAAAGGGAACTACTACAACAAGCCATTATTTCCAAAAAAAAAAAAAAATTGAAATGAGCACAGCAAAAAGGCTATAAATATCAACATGGGTATTTTTTTGTTTGTTTGTTTTTTTGTGTATGTGTGGATTTTCTCCCAGATTTAAAATTCACCCTTGGGCATGAACGAGCGTGTTGTCTGATGACTGCATGGTTTCATTAACTGCTGAGCTGGGCACCAAACATGAGGCTAAATCATGTAGGTTCTAAAAATCCTCCAAATTGAGCTTAAAACCAAACTGTTTCTTTTTCGTTTGTATCAGAACATCTACAATAAGAGTCCTTTTTCTTGCTGCGTGTACTCAAGGTGTGAAACTCGTCACCAGCCGAGGAGAGAGTGGGAGGATGCTGGGTATTATTAGGCTCTAATTGATCTGGCCTCAGCATGAGACCGGCTTTGAGACTTTGAAGTGGCGGAGTGTGTACTTTGAAGTGCAGGAGGCAGCCCTCGCATGGACAGGAGCATTATGGGGCAGGGGAGATTGCTGCCTCGTCCCGGAGGGCTGGGAAGAAGAAGCCACAATCAGACAGATGTTAGAAAGAGAGGAGGATGAAAATTTAGCTTAAGGCTCAGAGGGAAGATACGAGAGGGGAAAAAAAGGAAAAAAAAATCTCCCTCACTCTTCCACCGTAAGACTAGATTGTGAATAAGTTGGTTATTGAGGCTGAAAAGTGGAAGCTAAAAGGGGAGAAGATGGAATGTGAACAAGATGATTGAAGAAAGCTAAATGTGAAGAAATGGTGGTGTAACTCAAGAAGTAAAAGAAATACCAATATCAGTTTGGATTTCCCCTTTAGAGGACCAAACACACTGGCTGCCTTCTGTCGCCATCGGTTTAGGCGGGTGGCCAAGTGTTGCAGTTGTGCTGTGTGTGTACATGAACGCCACGCTTTTCAAGGTCAATGAACTTTTCAGGTTTGTTGACATTTCAAGTAGTAATGTCAGTAAAAGTTCAGAGGGTAATCTTCCTGCAAGTCACTGATCGTTTTTAGTTTCAGTGAGAAAAAAAAATGAAATGACGAAAAGTAATAAAGTTACGAGAATAAAGCAAAACTAATACAAGAACAAAGCTGTAATACAATATTATGAATTTATTATCCTAAGAATAAAGGCTTAACATGATGTAATTTTATGACCATCCATCCATCCATCCATCCATCCATCCATCCATGACATCAATACCAACTGAAGCCAAATCAATGCATATCAACTGCTTGCAGAAAGGAAAATTAGATACTGGACTGGCTGTGGAAGTAAACATAGAAATTGTACTAAAACTGTCAGGATAAAATGGAGAGATGATAACAATGAATAAGCAAGAGGGGGGGAGTCAGAAGATGTAGGACAGATCAAAAAAAGAAAGGGTTCGTAAGAAGAGGGGAAGGAATATCAGAGCAGTGAGCAGCCAAATATTAAAAAAAAATGTGAGTAGAGATAGCAGGGGGGTAGGATAAAGATATTAGAGAATTAGAATAAGAGATAAAAGGAGGATGAAGGGTGAAGAGAGGAGGGGAAGAGAAAGGAGTGGCAAACTCTAAAAATGAAAAGTGAATTAGTTCTGCCTCATGAAACTGGCAGTTCTGGCTGAGAGATGCATCTGGGACAAGATTTCACTGTGTGAGCGTCCTGCACTGTTGTCGCGTTCGCTTGACTAAACGTGTGCGCAGCGCGTGTTCCCGTGTGTTGTGTGTTCGACTGGATGTACGGAAAGGCTGCTTGCGGTTTCTGTTGCTCCTGTGTAACTTTGCGGGTAAAGATAAACCCCCACCTCCCCAGAACAGAAACCGATGTGGCGCGTTGACATTTAAGAAAAACATGAGCTCTTTCTTTTTGAAAGAGCAACGCCGAGAAGGAAGCTCTGACGAGGTCAAAACCGACTGACTGCACAACACAAAAAGCAGAAAAACTTCAAATGGCACCTGCCGTCCTGATGACAAGTTGCTAAGGCTATCATTTCCGACGAATCGGAAGGAATCCGTTGCAGTAGACTCTCTCACTGGCTTTATATTTTACAACGGTATTTCCTACCAATATCACATACTGAGCCCCAGCAGCAAGTTCTGGGTCTTACCTGGAGTTTCCTTTCTGTGGGATATGTTTACAATAAAACACCTGGAGCCACCACAGCTGACCCATGTCAACCAATGACAGACAATGTCCCTAAAAAAAAAAGAAAAAAAAAGAAAAAAAGAATATTCTAAGCACGCAATCTCTCCTGGCATTTTAAGATCATCCGACTCTCACAAGAAGTGCAGCATGAAGACACACTCGCAAGCATCATGTGAAGGTTGGCCTGTCCTTTGCCGCTGACTCATGTCTGGCCCGACTGTTCTGTGTGATTGTGTGTGTTTGATTAGCTGCATGCTGAGTCATCCCATGAATATAACACAAATTTTGGAGCAGCAAAACAATATGTGGGTCAGTCTGCATTCGGCCACGTGTGGGATTATGATAGCTGGACCTTGCAGATGAACTGGCCTGCAGGAGAAAAAGCACGCATTGCTTTTTACAACATCTCATTATCATCTGTGTATGATGTCGAGCTAGCACCTAAAGCTCTCCACACCAAACCAATACAGTAATGGCTGGTAATAGTGACGCAGACGATCCAGCTGCTTATTTTTAATCAGTGGTTTTAACTTTATCTCGATGAAGGAGATGATGGCGATCAAGTGGTGGAATATGGAAAGCCCATTAGCAATTTAACGGCTCATCCATGGCAAGACATTTATTTTATTGATATCGGGAGCCATTTTTGGCTTGTAGTTCACAGACTGCATTGCATCATTTGCGATGCTCAACATGGATTGTTAGCACCATGGAATACGCCACCAGGAACCATCGGCGTTCTAACGGCGTCACTCCATGCAGTTACACATTTTACAGCTGATTTTAATTTGTATTTTCACTCTGAGAGAAGTGAAGACACAGGTCTGTGCTGCCTTTCGTTTGTTTAATGAAATCTCCAACAGATTAATTGAAACACGCACTTTGGTGTTTCGATACCCAAAAATCAAACATATAACAAATATATAACCAATACCCAACTCTATAAAAATCCTGGCCCGCACCCGTTATTGAGAAGCTCCATATTATGTGCTCTGTTTCTACTCTTTGTCAGAATGACATTAAATTATAAATCACATCAATCATTTTGACTATCAGGCTTCTCTTACCGTTTTATGTTGAAAATGCTTTTACTTCAGTACAAATTCATTTCTATTCTCATTTTCTATCATTTGAACGGTTTCGATGTCAAAATGATCTGGTCTCTACCAGATACTAAACGTCAGATTCTACATCAATATGAGCTCAACAGATTACAATGAAGCCCTTAATTTAATAGTAAGTGCACTTTCCTTTAGCCATAACTGTAAATGTACTTATAGACACTCGTTCTACCGCAAGCTGCATCGCTGTTGGAAGATCTGCAGTGTCTGCAGGGGCAACACAATCAGAAAGTGACGATTATTTGTCATCTCCGGGCGCTAATCACACATCGACTGTCTGCCGCTTCAGCTCAGACTGACATTGATTAGGTGTCGATGTCAATCCTCTGAGGCCATCAATTTTTCATTTTACACAGTGCAAGATATAAGTGCTCTTTCTCTGCCGTGAGGGAAGCAAGGATGGAATGAGACGGGTTAGAAAAAATGGAGGGATTTTTAATTGTTTTTTTGTTTGTTTTTTTATTAAAAAAAAGGTAATATTGTGATTAGTAACAATTTGGTTTGGAAAAGCTGAAACCTTTTTATTTATCTAACCCAAGAAAGCCTGAGGTTGAAATCCCCTCAATCTTTTTCCACATGTAACTTTGAAAATATTTCTTTGAAGAGAAAAGATGGAGGCCGTTCAGAAACCAGGAATCGATAAAAAAATAATTAAACATTTGAAGGGGAATCCTCTCAGCGTAGTTGATGCTGACAACATTGGAAGCAATAGGTAGGAGCGAGAAAGATAACTAAGATATAAAACAGTCAGGGGTTTGGAAAGACAAATAATTTAAACTTAATGATAGTGAATCCGATAACACGTTTGCTGATTTACAGCAGTCAGGATTATTAAAATGCACATTTACCGAAGGCCAGAAAAAACAAGGCAGAACAGTGACACATTCATCGGCGCAAACACTTATATAAATGTGCAAATACCTTTCAGAACAGATGACATTTTTATTATTTTGCCTGACTTAAAACAGAAACTGTCCAACCTGGTTTAATTTCTAACAGAAAAAAAATAGACAACCCTTGTGTGTCTTTTTTTATACACCTTATGTAAATATTTATTGTTGTTTCATATTATATTATGACAGAATCCCCGTTTGCGTTCAATAAAAAGATAAACCAAGGATTATTAAAACCTTCTTTACGTAACTAAGCCTCTCCTACATCACGTAATCTCAGACAATGCTTGTAAAAAGTAAAAGACTTTCACAAACTGATCAAAATGTGGATTTTATTTAAATGTCTAATGATAAATTCATGTAAAAATTGACAGCAATCATTTGGTATGAAACATGAGTCAATTAGAAGATCAGAGCTGATTTAGCGTTTAATCAGAAATAAGTCACACAGAAGCCAATTGTGTCTGTTTTCATGTAGCACAGAAAAGCTTGAAGTGTGCGTCGGGGATGAAAACTGAAACTCATCGCCTCGTTGCAATTATACAATAAAATCCTGACGGGCTGAGCAGGGAACACTCAAAGAACAAAAACCAGAAATGAATGCGACAAGTCGTCTCTTATATAACCAAACAGAAGCTGCTCTCTCTTTCACACGTTTAAATCGCTGCACAGAGTTCAGCGCAAATCATTTCATTCATTTTTTATCTCTGTGTGTTTCTGTTGACTAGATTGGTACGAAACAGATGAGATAATGGGGCAAAAAGCACAGCAGAGGAGGAGCCCAGAATGAACCCATTCACACATGTTCAGTCAAAGAGCATCAGACTTAAACACCCACAACTGCCCACTGTCCCCCTGAAGGAATAGTTCTTTATTAAAGGTACTTGCAACGACACATGAAATGAAATGAAATGAAATGAAATGAAACGCCATTTTCTGTGCCAGAACACACTCTGGTGTAAGGATGGACTGGTATCCGGAGGCTTTTATTGGTCAACTGCAGAAATTGTCATCATTTTCTAAGATGTGATCTGATTGGTTGGAGTACTTAAGGTTATATATATATATATA
>NW_006800309.1:387504-403767 GCF_000485575.1 Poecilia formosa | reverse complement strand
TGTGTGCACAGTGATGCGTGTTAGCTGGAGAGACTAAATCTATTTACTGTACTTTCCCCGGGGAAGAGAGCAGCTCTTCTTCTTTTCCTTTTTTATTTTACTCATCATAAAACTGCTTTGTTGTCCTTCATTTTCACACAGTAAGGTTTATAGAACAGTAAAACATAATTTTACTACTGCCTTTTGGATTTACTCACATGATCTTTGTCTAATATTAAAATCTGCTGTATGCCCTAAAGGATCAAAAAGTGGAGCAGCAGAATAAATCTTTGAAGGAACAGAAGGTTGTTTGTTATTGGGGGGTTTTTTATAGGTTTTTTGAGACGTGTGGAGAAGAACTGTGTTTACATTTGTTAAAGAATACCTTAGCTCAACATTTAATGTAGTTTGAAATAATGTTTGTCTTCTGCTGCCGAATGGTGTCATAATATACCATTAGCAATATTAGAAATGAATTCATTGAATAGGCAAGTCCGCACATAACAATCCACAAGAAATATGAAGTGGAAGTGTGAGTGTGAAAGCTGAACATGAGATTCAAATAAAAACCGATATATAAATGATCAGTTCTTCTTCTTCTACTTTCACTTTCTGTCTTATCACTTTAAGTCTCCGGTCACTTATTTTTATCCCACCACAAAACTGTTTATGGTTTGGATTTAAATGCGATTTTGACCAGGTGCTTTGTCACACTTAAGTGGCCCAATAGATATGAATTATTGTTTGGGGGAGAAATCAAAGCCAAAACTAATGAAAACAAAAAAATATGTGCATAAATATCAAAGTTAACTGTGTTAAAGGAAATAGTCAAGACTAAAGCTTGTCAGCGTATTGGCTGTGTGCGGTCACACAGAAAACAACCACTTGAGATATTAACAGTTCAGTCAAAGTGCACATCTGAAGGAAAAATTTAGAAAAGAGACACATTTTGTCGTTTTCTTTTTATGCGTGTTTGGGCATTTCATCTACAAAAAAAAATGTCAGGAAAAGCTGCCAGTAAAGCTTCTGAATGAAAAACAAAAATATTTGTCTGTAATAAAACGCAACTAAAGAGGATTGAAGCAGATCCCTTAACTACATTGCAATAACAAGACGATAAACTCAGAGATGCTTCCATATTATTCCGTTAAATATCAATTAAATGTTAATTATAATTGGCTCAGGTAACAATTAAATTGAACACATCTCTTGAAATTTGGTCCATTAAGAACATGGTAATAGATATTCCTGCTGCTGCAGCAGCAGAGGAGTCATTGCACATCAGCACCATGGACAGAGGCAACATCCAGCTGCAATGACGATAACCAGCCAGCAGAGGCGCAGGAAGCTCGTGTTTTCTAAAGATTTATGAGATTCACTGCAGCCCAGAATGATACTAATGCAAAGTTACATATTGCTGAACAGACGAAAAAGGCTTGGGGTGTGTGTGTGTGTGTGTGGGGGGGGGGGGGTGAGTTGTTTAGCATTTCAAAATCATAAAAAACATGAGAGAAAAATGAAAGAAAGGAAGTAAAAGAGCCATGATGAAGAGTAACAGGAAGAGGGAGAGAAAGATAGAGACCAGAAGCAGCGGGATGCAAACCACTGGGCTGCTGGTTGGAGCTGGATTTTTCTAGTTCACATTCATGCAAACAACTCGAGTTCCTACGCCCTCAGAGGACATTACAGTGAAGCACAGACATTTCCTGGAAACCCTCATTACCCACATTAAATTCATACCCACTGCAAGGCTTGGAGCCAAAGCCGTTATTACAATTTGCGAAAAGAGAACCAGGCCTTTGTGTAAACAAAAATGAAAAAACTGAACTGAGAAAACTGCCCCATAAAAACCCAGAAAACATGAGTCACTTGCACTCATGCTCCCTTTCCCTTCTGCTCTTGTCCCTTCATGGTACAGTCCAATCCTAACCTTTGTGCTCATTTCTATCTCCTTTTCTTTTAGCCATCCATCACTTTCCCCACTCTGTTTGCTTCCTGCTCACTCTCTCATGGTGCTTGCGAAACGACAGCATTGTTATAAATGCTGCAATTTGTTATAAATGCTGCCATAATGTAGGCGTACGAGCCTGTGCATATGAACACATTCATGTTTTTGTGCGCTTGCTGGAATCGGCTTTCCCTTGCTCTCTGATTTTAAAGGTTCGACCTTTGTGGAGCTGCAGTTTGCATCCAAGCTCACAATTAGACATGTGTACTCACCGAGTCTCTTTATGTGCTGTATAAGGACACAGCATGTCATCTCTCACTCTCTCACTCGGGTCTTTCCACTCCATCATTAGTCATTGTGTCTCTCACTGAGCTGAACAGATGAACAACATGTTACTGACAGGACCGGTTCAACAACCTGCCGCTGCACGGCACAGGAACAGAACAGATCTAAATAAAACCACATATCGCCTGTTGTTTATCACATCCTTTTTGTTTCTGCTTCATATTTTCAAATGCCAACTTTTATATGAAACAAGTTCAGACTCCCTCAAGGTTTTTACACAAATAACTGTGAATGGATAATATTTGCTAGGTTTATAAGAGGTTGCAGTGACGCTGTTTGCTGATGGCGTCCAGATATTTTAGTCAGTTTAAGTACAGAGCTGAAGCATAGATGGTGACGTGAGAGTTTGAGTTCACAGTCCATAGGCTCTGGTTTTTGTCGTTCTGTGGCCGTGTTGCTCAACTTATGGAGAGATGAACGCATTGCTGCGGTCAGCATGGAAGAGACACAGTAGAGAGTCTGCTCTCAGAGTCCCTGCTGGATGCTGATGTGTTTCAGAGGCAGAAGAGGAAAGAAAAGAAAAAAAAGAAAAGAAAAGAAAAACGTCTGGGAATGTGACGCAAGGACCAGAAGTGTGAAAAACAGAAAGAGGAGCTTAAATACAGAGGGAGAGATAGAAAGGCACCAAAAGAGCTAATCACAGCCGAGTGGATGCAGCTGTGGAAGGGAGCAGGTAGAGGCAAATGAGGAAATGATAGAGAACTGGGTATTGGAGCAGAAAGGCAGGTGAATGACAAACAAAGCAAACAGGGAATTTAAGGGAAAACCCAGAAACTGACAAAAACAGTAAACAGAAAGAAACAGTAAACTAAGGAATCAACTCCACCACAGAATAATGACAAAAAATGAACTAACACAGAGAATGAAATGGCAAAACTTCAGCAATTAAACCAGGAAATGCTCAAAACAGACACACAAGTGAATCTAAGAGTCCAAACAGCAAAAGGTCATAACAGAATGTGAAACCTAAAAAAGTCTCTCTCTTCCAGTTTGGGAACATGAAAGACGACAGAGGAAATAATGTAACTTTGGGACTGACAACTTCATTATGATTAGGCTGCAGGTTAAAGTCTGATACCACATAGCTAAGGCAAAGGTTTGAGTATTTATTGAGAGAGTGGATTCATGTACATTTATGCAGGTGACAGTTGATTCTCCATGAGAGAAAATGACTGAAATTACATTTGTTCAGTCATGTTTTATTACCCCGTTCCAGCGGCTTTGTGTGAGTGAACATCAGTGATAATATTTATATTATCAGCAAAGATTTTTACTGAGTTTGAGGTCGGAGAGAAAAATGAGGAGCAAATATCTCTCTTGTGGGTTTTTGCTGATCACTCTGCATAAGCTAGAAAAACAAGACGTTTGATGTGTTTGATGAGGGAATTTAAATTCTAGGCTCAGAAGTGTCCATAAGCACGTATAATCTGACGAATGCTAATGTCAGTACGGGACTAGAACGCTGGCGGAAAGAAAAAATAGAGAAAAGGAGACGACGTTTGTCAGTATGGAAGATCTGCTGGAGGGAAGGAAGGATGGAGGGAGAAAGTAAAGGAGGAGCAGGCTTACAGGAGAGAGGAGTTTTAAGATGCACTGAGTGGCTCCGTCCACATAGGAACCATCCATTAAGTAAACAGCAGCAGGGGGCCACAAATGAAGCCAGAGGATTTCACTGGGTATTCCCCCTCGTTAAGCCCTGTGTTTCTCTGTCCGTCTCCCACGAGGCGACTCGTCTCCAGCAGCTCGGTGACCTCTGACAGATTAGCTCGCTCTGTCAGATTTGCACTCACGGCTTCACGGCCGACTCGTTATCGAAGTCCTTCCCTTGATTTCTCAGTTCTCTCAATCCGTCACATTCAATCCATTCTTTCTCATCTTTATTGGTGACATGCGGTGCTCTCTCTCTCTCTCTTTTCTCCTCCCCTCCGCCCCCCCACCCCCCGATCACAGTTACTTTACTTTTGTTTTTAAAGCCGTCGTCATTTGCAGCTTCCCGTCTTACAGGTTTCACCCGGTGGTTGAGTTTGTCATGTGCGAGCTGCTGAATTCAAAAACATCCAGTTTGAGAATTTTAATTTCGACCATTACAGTGACTTAAAGCTAGTTTTTCAGACTTAACCTAATCGTAAATGCAGTGTTTTGATTAGTTGCAAGTCGTAAATCGCCATCATTTTTAGAAATAAAAACTTTAAAACACCAGTTTGTGTGTAATTAATCAATATAATTTGGTTCATTCAGTGAGCTGAGTTACTGAAATAAATGAACCAAAACTTAATTCACTAAATCGAAGAGAATGATAGAACTGTAAAAAAAAGTGAGGAGGACCAGGAAAAATCACTTGACACTGTTGGCAAATATTGTGAAAGTGGTCCTCTATATGTAGCACACACACACACACACACACACACACACACACACACACACACACACAGTATGATGGACTGTTTACATTTGCATGCCCCCATATCTCTATCAGTGTCTGTGTGTGTCACGTCTCGGTGGCTCCTCTGTGTCAGCGGACTGAAGCCACACATATGGGCTTTGACAGCTGATTGACAGAAGGACCACCAACATTCGTCATGGCAAGCCAAGCTGACGGCGTCAGGCTGTGAGGGGGCGTTTACACACCATGCAGAAGTTAAGAAGGGTTTTTAACTTTTCACAGGAATTTGCACGGAGTCTCCAAAATGAATCAATAGTATAAAGAGACGTCCGTCTGTTGCGTTATCGAAAGAACAAGAAATGTACTTTCTGCTTTAGCAAGAAGACTGGAGAGTTGAAAGAAAGTGCTTTGAGTTAGTTTGTAGCCAGGTTTTCCCCACTTCAACCAATGATTAATGGGTTATGCCATTAGTCACAAATAAACATGATGGTAAAAACACAGGTGGCTGTCCCTCTGTGCTTGGTGTGATTGTGGTAATATTATTATATTATTTTCTAATTGAAAATGAAATTAAATAATCCATTTTATTTTTTTCATCAGGGGTTTCTGAGGAGAGCCTCAACATGTACGGACTCAGAATGTTGTTTTTTTTTCTATTCTTTCTATTCCTCCTTTATTTTTTCATCAAACATTTTTTTTTGTTTAGACTTCTCCTATCGCCTTCTTGGATTCGTGTTCAAATGTCACTTCCTTTGCACGGTGAGTCTGTTTCGACATGAATCAAGCGAGTAGAAAATCCAAAAATAGCACGACATGAATGAATGTCGGTGCAGAACAGAGACAGGAGTGAAAGACAGGTGCCATTTATCTGTTCAGCTTTTCTGTCCAGGTCAGGCATAGTGAGGAACCCAAAAAAAAAAAAAAAAACTCAAAGTGTGAATCAATGTTCTCTCAGTCGTCACAATCCCAGGTTTTATTTCTACTTCCCATTCCCACAGGCACACACACGCACACACACACACACACACACACCAACTGGGAGTTTCAGAAAAGCTCTAGCGGAACAAGTGACGGCATTATGAAGGAGGGAAAGATGGAAGATGAAAGAGAAAAGATATTTGGATATGATGTGTGTCTGAGTCACTCACTCTTTTAACTCGGTAATCAAGGTGAGTCATGTCTGTGTGCAGTGGGTTTCCTTTCACATCAGATGTGATTCTTTTTCCTTATTTTTATAATGAAAAGCACAACGTAGGCTGCAGAACAAGCTCCGTTTTTACACCAAATCAAACACACGCTCACCGGCACATCCTTCAGCTCATGAGTCATTTTTCTTTATTTAGATAAGACGAATGCGTGAGAAACAAGTAAAAAAAAACAAAAAACAGAACAGGTCAACACGTTTTTTACTTTGATAGGAAGACATCAGAAACCCGGGAGAAAAACAAAGATTTACAGACTTTTTTTTTTTTCCTTCTGCCCACATATCCACTCAATATTTTGGGGATTTTGCCAACTTCTCCCAGCTTTTATTCAAGTCCAGTTGAATAAAAGGCCCAGAAAGTCAGACGTTCCACCTTTTTATCTACACGACACAGATCCGAGCACAACAACCCGAAGCAACTGACTCACGTCTCTTTTTAAAGAGACTTTTACTTACTTCAAGTGATCAAAGATGTGCAGAAGCCATAATCCTGTAAATACTATAATCCTGGTCTTACAGGGGAGAAATTCTGCGCTGCACACGGGTGAATTTATGTGAAGCGTCCGCGTGCGAACAATCACAGCTCATGGTCTATTTGAAAGCATGTACATTTTTTAAGACATTCCTCAGTTTCTGTTTTTCTTTGGCTTTAAAAATCTGCCTCTTTATGACGACTTCACTGCTGTAAGCTGAACTGATAAAAAAAAAACTCATCTCTTTTTTTTATCAAGGTTTTACAGTGAGCAATAGTATTTCACTTAATAACATTTGCACCTTCAGGCTTTTTTCTGAAACCTCATCCGTTCTGTGATGCATTAAAATGACAAAACAGTTACTGCCGTTATCTATGAAGGCCTTTCTTTTCCTACCTTTTGTTCAGTCTGGCTTACAAGCAGCTCGAATGTGTGAAACATACTGGATCAGTACCTCAGATGTCTCCTAAACTTCCACTTTTAATCATTCTGAATGACTCATTTAACTCAATTACTGGATATATAATAAACATCTTTCACCCGTCAAATTGATCGGTGGGCGGCCCGGATAAAAACACACTCCGCACAACATTAACCCAACTCATTAAACACCTGCAGTTTTGCTAAGTTTAGCAGACACGTTGGAAACAGCTACTTGCAAACTTCCTTTTGCGTCATCTGTGACACGGAGGGCTCCGAGAAAATGTCAGCATGTGACACCGAGAGACTGAGAACAGAATTATTTTAGAGCCGTCAACATCGTGACAAAGTTTTTGTTTTTTTTTTGTTTTTTTTTTCTTCCCCCATTTTATAAGTTTTTCTTGACGGCCATGCTCAGAGACAGAGCTGGAGCTCAGCAAGGGGCTTTTGACGCATCTTTTTAACGTGGACAAATCCTCGCACGTCTTAATGCGTCCATGTCCAGCTGTAGATTTAAAATGTAGTTTAGGTCTTTGTCTCAGTTTTGATATTAGGCCTGGGACACAATGGTATGGCAGGGGTGTCAAGGATAAGGTCAAATATACGTTTGAGTGAAGTTTTATGGAAAGTGAAATTGAATTTCTTCCAGCAGAAATTCATCGCCTCTTATTTAAAGCAGCATTTCAGGCGGGTTTTCGTTCCCTCACACAGGGAATGCCCGTCGTCTACCCCACTTCTCTGGGTTCCGACTTTGCTCGGAGTCGTGTTGCGTTTCAATGAGAGCCTCCTGTTGGAGTGTGTGAGCGGGCCCTTTAATCAGCCGCGGAGCCCAGGGAGGAAGCAGCACTCCTCACTGACCCATTTAAAGGCAACACGGTGGAGGGAACCGAAAGTAGGACAGGAGAAAGGCGAACCTGTCGGTACGCAGTCGAACACACAGATAACGCAAGCATGCTTCATCAACTCTCTGGAGACTGGCTGCTTCTTTACCCGAGATAATGATATTGATTTGTCTCCTTCTCGTCACGTTTGGTTCTTCATATAAGCCACGCTGCGCACTATCACATGCGAGAGATTGGAAACCAGTTCCATTTCTTCTGTCCATCTGTTCCTGCTGTGGATCTGGAAGAGGTGCTGCTTGGCAGCCACCATGGAGGCAATTCAGCTTTCTCTTTAAAAAAAAAAAAAAGAAAAGAAAAACATCACTACCTCTGCCTGCAGGGGTCTGTAATAATGGCAGGCAAACGGGGGAAAACATTGCTTCACACCCAAGTTTGTGACCAAAATACTCTGATATCATTTATCTCCAATGTGATGCTCAATAAGAAGACCAAATTGTAACGTGTCTTAATCTGCATGTAAGTACTTGCCCACGTCAGTGAATTTTTCATAAGACTTCTGCGGAGTGTGGAAAACATCTCCAGAAAACTCACAACTATTTATAGAGAATGACCTCACCTGTACTCCTGAAAAATTCAGCGAGGCACATTTCGAACCTCCACAGCCGCCCCGCTGAGGCTACAAAGGAGGAGAGCTCACCGTCCTCATTCTCACACGCCTTATCTCATGCTTTTTTTTTCTCTATATCTATCATTCTATTTAAACCATTCAACATGTTCTGAAAGCCCTTCATTCAAGCCACGTGAACAAGTAATCAAATAGAGATGTTTTAAAATAGTTATTTTATAGTATTTTCAACTTTAAAGGATTCACCTTGTGTGTTCAAAACAAGAAATGGCTGGAATCTAAGAAAATCCTGAACACAGAATACCTTGGAAGCCCCAACTGTCAGCTCAGCTGAGAGCTTTGAATAATAATAATAAAAATATATATTAGCTCACGGCACAGTCGCTGGAATAAATCTCTCATGTCTCAGGGAGCTCAAATGCAGCACAACATGACGCGGCACTGTTCCTCCAGACTTTAGTCTTAGCCCTGATTCCTGAGGGCGTGGTCAGTGATGCACAGATGTGATAAAAGAGCGCTGGGCCTTGCAGAGGACAGTGAGGGAAGCTGGAACGATCAATGACACGTTTCTGTCTTCTGACCAGGGTCTGTTTAAGAGATACGTCAGTAATGGACGTTTTGAACTGGTGTCATCAGGTAAGATGTACAGCAATATCGAAAGATGAACCAGTACACTACCACACAGCCTTCAGCCTCATGTTGGTAAAATGTTTTATGTTACCTCATTGCATGATTCCCTTTCATGCTTTAGGTCCTTTTTAATGTTTTAGGTTTTTTTCCCGCAGTAATTGCTGAAATAGTATCTTATTTTGTTCCTAGGTCCCATCACAAGCAGAGGTTGCGTCACTTCAGCCTTTTAGCACTCCTCACAGCTCACCCAAACTTCACTATTCAAGTTATGTGTGTAATTTATAACAGGCATCTGGTTGCAACAGAGGGCTGTATACATGGCAGCACAGTTTGAGAGGAAAGGACTTTTGAGATTACTAAGAAAAACGGATAAAAGAGCTACAGAGGTACAGAGCCGTAACTGTAACTCAAGAGTAAGACGAGAAAGAAACAAAAGGCACAAACATTCACGGAGACAGAAGAAGAAGGAGCGAATGTAGAAAATGAGATGAAGAATAATGAGAGACATCATTGGATGCATCTCTGGTGAAGATGAGATTCGTTCTTGGTTGGTTGGAATGGTGGAAGGTGTGTAAAGATCGAAAGGGAAAGGCAACAAGGAGACGTGAGAAAGAATTACAAAGAGAACAGATTCATACACACACATATCAGGCGGTAAGAAAACTGTTAAATCTGTTCAAAACCAGCATGTATCCACAAATCTTTAGTCGTGTGCGAATTGTCATAGCAATGAACCCGAGCACTCAGCCTTCATCATCTGCAGGTACTTAAAGAACTGAGTGTGACTCAAGATTGCATGCAAAGCCAGGAGCAGACGTCACAAAAACCGGAGCGGAAGAAAACGCACACGCTGCAAAAGTCTCAGAGTCTTAAGGCCCAAAGCTTCAGAGCAAAGTTGCTGCAACTTTTCTTAGCTTGCCTGTGGTGCCTTTAAAAAGTTGCTGGCATAATTTACATAAGCAAGAGTACTTTAGGTTTCAGTGATGCATCTGAACTCTTGTTTGACTTTAATGTGAGTTCCACATTTTTTATGGGATTGAGATTAGAGACACGTCTTCAGTCGCTTGTTTTTTTTTTTTTTTGTTTGTTTTCGGATCATTGTCCATATTCAGCTTTTAAAACTCCACTAAAATCAGCAGCTGCTCACATGAACCCACTGAATGTCTGCTGGAAAACAGCTACAAAGCCTGTGTGTTTTGTTCACAGCCTCTCACCCTGCATTGCACTGGTTAGATGTAATGTAGGGTAAACTTTGTCTGTCTACTATTCAATAAAATGTTGCGTTTCAACTACTTTTCCCATTAAAATGACCATTTAAATGTGCTGTTTCCATTATGACTGAACAATGAGTCTGTCACATTAAAAACTGTCCCAACATATTTTTGCTTCACCCTATGATGCCCCAAAGTGTCAGCAGTCAGACATGATAAACGTCACAAAGGTAGCAGAGGTTATGGGCACAAGCAGAAAACATTCTGTTTGTTCTTGTGTCATAATGGCATGGATACGTTTCAAATTATCATTTGAACCTTTTCAAAACTAACACATCTGACGCGGTGGGAGGATATCAATAGTTGAGAGGTTCAGGCAAAGCAAATGCCCTCATTTTACATAAACGTTTACAATTGTTGTGCTCCTTTTTTGAAAAGTCACTTCACAAGACAAGGCAGCAACATATACAGAAAAAGTTGGTTGTCTAAATGCATAATGCATGGCTTTAAAAAAAAAAAGTGAGTGGGGTTTTGCTGAATAAGTTAAGAGTTCTGACAGAATAAGCGATGAGGGCAACGAGAGATTAAAACAAAACAAAACAAAAAAAAAAAACGGAGGCTCAAAGTGGACATGGCTTCCTGCACAGATGTGCAGCAGAAAATCTAACAGGGAGCTGAGCAACTGAAACGTCACTGAAACTGCAGACTTTGAGGCTCTATGTTCACTTAAAGAAGGACCCTGTTTGGAAAGGTGAAGGTCTTAAAGCCACACGGGGAACTGTGAGGGAAGAAAAAGCAGATTTGATTGGAGGGAAGGAACAGATGGAGAAGTTTAGGCTGGAAAGGAGGAGGAGGAGGAGAGCAGGGCATGGTGAGCTGTTGTATTATTAATTTTCTGGGGATGTCATGAGGTGCAGCAGCGATGCATCTGTCCATTTGGAGTTCTTGTTCCTTCTGCTGCTCCTCTCGTCCTCTATTTTTAAACTTCTCCCTAAATATGGAAACATGACTTCTTCCATCCCTGTTGGATTCGTTTCAACCTCGTGCTCGTTTGAAACTCAAACTTTTAAGATAAAAAAATCCTTTCAGTGCAGACCGGCGGCCTTTCTGTTGATCTAAATTTGTCAAGGCTATTTACCGACTCGTCCATATCGGACACGTTTGTGGACGAGCTGCGGCAGCAGTTGACCATATGAGTGTAATCAGATTTTGGACCATTCAGACTCGCAAACACCCAAAAGACAGGCTAACTTTTGTAGCCAACTGATGATTTTAACCTGTATCCAAATGGACATTGTTATGCAGCTAAAATGGCAAATAAGAACGCAGAATCATATTCAGCAAATTAGAATACAACTCCAGATGAGTCTCATTTGTCAGGTTAAATGTACCTTTTGAAAATAATATTCATTAAAGCCACATTTTAGTTTTTTAAAAATTAATATGTGACGTTTGTATGCATGATGTGTCGCAGAACAGCTATTCTTTTCTTCTGAGATCAGGTTACACACAGTTGAACTTTCATGCTCCTGTTTAGGTCATTGGCTAAGTAGACTTTCATTTTTGGGATATTACAGTAAAGAAAGCTGAGAACAAATGCGCACTAAACTCTTCAGATTTTGCTTGAATAAACTCTAGATAACCACGTGTCATTTTTGTTGCGCTTCAAAATTTTGGAGCGCCTAAAATTAATAAAAGAAGGTAAAGCCTGAATCCCTTTTTCCTAAATGGTAATATTTGAGAGAGTTTTATGTGAAACTTCCATATAAATCCACCTGAGCGCCAACAGGAAAGTTGAGTAAAAATTAAAAAAAAAAAAAAAACTACAAAAAAGCTTCAATAATATTGAATTTATAAAAATGAAAAAGTTAACTTTAGTCACTTCTGAGGCCATAACAGTGAAAGAGTCATGCAATCATACGCAGGGTGGTGACTCATCTCTGGTGGAGTATGCAGAACCCAACAGCTTGTTGCTCAACCTTTGCTGACATACTGCTCTAGCAAAAAAAAAAAATGAGGCTGTAACATTTATAAAACTTAAATATACTCATTAGAATAAAAACTGAAATTTGCATCTGTTTCAAACAAAACTGAAGTTGGTTTTTTCTATCTTTCTTTCTTTCTTTTTTTTTTTGCAAGAGCAGATGCATTAAAAAAACAACAAAAAAAGTGTGCAAGTGAAATCCAATATAAAACCATCCACAGACATGCATGCACAGACATGCATAAAACACACTCACACACACATGCAGACGTGTGTGGTTCAGGCACAATGTGACAGCTGCTCCTCTCTCTCTGTACTATTTTCAGATGCTGACCAGCGATTCTGCTGTGTAAACCGTAGTGACGCGCAGAAACACACACTGTGCAGAAACACCCACTCCCCCAAACACACACTTGCCAAGTGGATTACATACATTACGCTCACACACGAAACATTACAACACCCTTTACAAAGTCAAGTCACCTATAATTACACACACATGCCGGCTGATTGGTTGACACGAGAACCCGTGTGAGGAGGATTATTGTGACTTGGACATCAGAGGCTGACGGCGAGGCTGACAGTGTGTGTTTGTTTGGTAATCGGTGTTTGTGGGAGATATTTGTTCTGTGACCACACTTTCCTGAATAAGACTTGGTCACCATATTCCAGAGGCACTCATTAGCTTTTAATTGTTTGGTGTTGACTACATGTCAAGCAGTTCATGGTGCGTTATGCAGCTTCTGCCTTCTGTTGAAGTTTCTTTAATGCCGTTTCATCGCTCCATTACCTCGTTGCTTATGGAGAATCTATTTTCTGCTCATCAGCTTGCAGATTGCCTCTCTAATTTTACACGTTGCACCAGAGAGCAGGGGAGATGCTGAGTGCAGATAATAGAGGACGATAACTGAAAACGTAGAAAAATGAACTATACCGTTGATCTACTCTTGCAGACTTAATGCCTGCAGGACAGCAAATGCTAAGACTTAGATTGTTTGGAATATGTCAAAGTATTTTTGTACTTAGCTCAGTGGCAGTTCTTGCATACACAGTACCCTGGGCCAGTCCCTTTACTCAGTTAAAACACAAGAAACTATCTGAGATTTTGAAGCAAGGATAAAATGCTGTAGTCCCTCATGGAGCAGAAGATCTTGTTTTAACTTCCCACTGACTGAGCATGCATAAAAGTGTTGGGAAAAGTGCTTAGCATGCAACTGAAACAAGTTACATATACTTTTAAAAACTGGTGCGTTTTACCCCTTTCAAATGCTGCCCTGGATAACTCTCCGTATCAAACGATAAAATTGACCGGTGTGATTTTAGGTCTGTCCCTAGTTCAAACTGAGATGACAGTTCATTGAGTTTGTCTGATTAATTCAACTTCATTTTTGTGTGGGTTTCAAAGTCTCCAGCAGGTGGCACTTTTGGGCTCTAATATGGCAGCGTCTCCTTAGGGCCATAGACATAATATAAGGGTGTGTATATATTATATATATATATATATATATATAGCGAACTGAGTTCGCTTAGGGCGAACTCAGTTGTGACGTCACCACAATGCGACAGCGACAGTCCCGCTTCAAAACTGACAACAGTGTGCATTAGTGGGAAATACTGTGAAATATGTCTTTAAAGTGGCAGTGAGACCAAAGCATAACCCTTGATATGAATAGACAATGTCGCAGCATGACTAATACTGTAAGATTATATTCATTTTTCAGATTGGTTAATATCCATGAGATGCATGATGGATCTTCTGCGACTATTGCTGTAAGATCAATACAATAACCCCACTACTGTTTGACTGTTTGTTTTTTGTTGTTGTTTTGTTTTGTTTTTGTTTTTTTGCTCTCTTTTTTTCTGGTATAGAACTCATGTATTTTATTTTGAAGAAAACCTTTGGTACACCCGAATAGCTGTGATTTAATATCATTCTTCGAACGCAGACAAAACAGAGACCATACCTGTGGCTTTTGAGTGAAATGTACTGTCTGGATACTTGAAAAGCATCTGTTTATGATTGCTTACATTATTCCAGCTGAACCCAGTTATAATCCCAGTCATGCAGAGATATTCATTCAACAGACCAAAAAGGTGTTTAACTGGAGAATTTTCAGTTTGATTCATTCACAGAGAACTAAATACATAAAGACGAATATAAATGACAGCTGTAGTTTGTAAAAAAAAAAAAAAAAAAAAAAGAAAAAGAAAAAAGAAAAGTGAATACCTGAACATGCAGGTGGGGGGGAGGGGAACTGCAAATAGGCAGGCAGAGCTTTTAAATCGGTTCCTAAATGATTTCAGAGTAAGCAGAGAACGTGCTCCACTGATTCAGCATTTAAACATGACTCAGAATAACAAACAGTTTACTTGGATTAATCAATTAATCAGATTGTTTTGATGCAAAGTACACATTGCACTCAGTAGCTGCCCCCTGTGGACATCACACACACACACACACACACACACACACACACACACACACACACACACACACACACTAACATTCACATTAAGAACACAATATGGCCCTATGCAGAATTATCACGAAGCAGAATGATTGTCCAAACCACATGCACCCTGGGTATTAACTTTCACAGTCAATAATCCCTTCAGGTGCAGTTAAACGCTAATAAATGCACACTCTTTGGTGCAGAGAAACAGGCAGGTGGCCTGGATGCACTCATATTAATAATTGTTCTGACAGCTGCAAAGGCCTGAATGACACACTAACCAGAGGAATAACCTCATTCACTAACATCTGCTTTATGGAGCAACTGCAGTTCAACAATGTAGAAGCACAAACCCGTTAGTGGCCTGTTTGTGTTATCAGAAGGAAGCGTTTTGGATTTTTGTTTCATATTGGGGTAAGATTAAATATTTGACCACAGACTGAAGCAGATATTTTTTATAGAAACTACTTCATTCTTAATTTCTATTGATAAAACTTTAGAGATCCAAGGATTATTAATAACCTAAGTGAGGCCATGTTTATGATACCAGAGCTTTTCAGAAGCTCTATTGTTTCTTCAGACAGCAGAACAAAAACTAAGCAAAACTTTCTGATCTGTTTGAGTAGAAGATGCGGTGAAAGACTCACCTGCCGTAAAAATTAACTTCAATTGACAAACTTAGTGTAGGTGAATTAGTGACTAGTAAATTGTGATGGGAAGATTGACATTATTTTTTTAAACCAAAATAAAATCTAGACTTGACCAGCTTGACTGTATGCAGTTTTTCCAAACTAAATATTTGTGTCTTCTACCCTTTTCTATTTTGTTTTAATATGTGCAAAAAACAAATTGCAGAGTAACTGCATCTATTTGTGTCTGAATTTGGTTTTACATTAAAACAAGATGTTTTTTTATGTATTTATTTGCTTAAGTGTGCTGACCAGATAATTTCCACAATGAAGCTTAAAGTGGATCAGATGTGATTGACAAACCAGTCCACATGTCTGTCTTCTGATCCATGTCTCTGTATGTTATGAGTTAACATTTTTTGTCTTACAGAAATAAATGAAGCCACATATTATATGAAGTGATTTGTCTGCTGCTTAAAAAAATATCAAATGCAGCCCTCTGCAAACGTGTCAATAAGCCAATGTGTCATAATCTACTGGTGCTGGTGTTTGGTTTTCATTTGTGTTTGCTTTCTGAGTTTGATGATTGTCCTTTTGTGTTTTCCCAAAACATTTCTGTGTTCTTTAATGCGGCTTGGTCATGTTTTTTTTTTCATAGCTCCATGTCTTCTCCAGCATTTGGCTTGTTCTCTTTTGTGTTTAGTTAAGTTCTCTTTGTGGTTTCTATGTACCTTAGTTTCCCTGCTAACAGCTGTTTTAGATCCCCCAAATTAAATCACCTGCCTTCAAAGCCATTCACCACACTTCTGCCAGTACAGTAGCTCACTGGTTTTCAATGTTCTTAACTGGTTCTTTCCATTATGCTATGCGCTTTACATCCAGCTCACCTCACATCCCTTGAATTGTCCTTGTTATGAATAAAGTACTATCTTATTTTATCTCATCTTATCTTCCCATCAACTATGATCAACTTCTCTGTCTTGCTGAAGAGAAGCATTTCCACTGCATGACACTGCCATCATCATATTTCACCATATTATTTTGTTAGGCAATATTTTGTTCATTTTATAAAATACCAATCCAATGTACATACTTTAGTGCTTATAATATGAAAATAACATACATATGTTGAGGTCT